>NW_010099478.1:0-27691 GCF_000699245.1 Pterocles gutturalis | reverse complement strand
CCCCCCCCCCCCCAAACCATAGCAATAGTACTCTTTGCTTTTCAATGGAAAACTGCTATGATGGTAAAATAACTCAGCTGGAAACAGGTTTGCTCTGTTGTGACCCAGGTGAATACAAACTTACATTTGATTCATAGCAGCTTGTCTTGAAAAGCTATTCAGTTCTAACACATAAGCACTGAGTACATTCGTCTATACTTTACAAACATACTTCGTGGGATTTCCACAGTGTAGCAGGATAAAATAATTTTGAATATTTTATGCAAGGCTTGTGTTGCAATCTATTCTGAAAGAAATAACTTTTGAAACCCAGAATATGAACCTAAATCTTCTGCCTGGCTTACTGCAGCAAGAGGACAAGGCCACTGCTATGGTGACGTCTCTTCCAGTTGTCTCACTGAAACAAGACAGATGCATTATGAAACAACCAGCAAGAACATGGGACAGCAAAGTGTGCACTGGTTCTCCCACTTGGCCAATGTTTCCTGCACATGGAACTTGCCCCCAGTTTAGATCAGTGTGGACCTAGCTGATCAGCTGTGCCTAACAGGCATGCATAAGATAAAGTTGTCTATGTTAAAGAATTTCAGACCACCCAGTCACTGGATGAAAATATAATGTCTGATATGCTGAGGTTGTTTGGGCTATCTGATGAGCACATATATATATATGTATACACACTAATACATAAAGTGAGCCATAAATAAGACATGGTCCAGTGTGGAAAAAGTACATTGTAGATTTTAATACACTAGGAAGAGGGCCCTATTGTGTACATGATAGTTCTGCTTGTATTTCAGCCCATACTTACTATAACAGTGCTTATAAACTTGGATGGAGGAAGTTTCTAGGACACAGAGTCAGTGTGTACGTATCTAGAGGGATACACAAAGTGAAAAAAGAGGGAGAGAGATGCTAACTCCACTGCATTGAGTTCAGGCCTTGGTTTTCTTCAAGGAACAGGTTATGTATGAGCAGTTCTTTTTTTGTCATCAATGTGTAGAGCACAATGTATTGCCTGGCTGATACGAAATAATTATGCTTAAGTCACTGGTTTCCTTATTGGAGTACCTTCAAAGGGTGGACCTCAGGCCTACACTGATAAGGGAGGGAACAGCAGTGCTGGCTGGATGCCCTGCCTTTCCCCACAAATGACAAATTCATGTTTGTGTAGGCTTTGTACCCCTATCTCAAAGGCCAAGGAAGCCTGAGACATGGGGAGCCCTCTGCAAGACTCACTGCTTCGTAGGCACTACAGTTGCACAAGATAAATAACATTTTCATGCTGAAGCATATTTTTAATTGGCATGTTTTTAATTTTATTTTGAGGGTAAATAAGCTGAAATATAAAACAAAAGGTGTAGATGTGGCTGAGACTGCAGTCCTATAGCAGGCAGAGATGCTGGTGTGGCTTTTCTGCTATGTGAGTGGCTTGCAGTGGGAGCAGGAGCCTTTTCTGTGTCTGAACAGAAACTTACCTATGGAATATACTTGAAACCAATCCCTAAAAAAAAAAATCTTGGAAAAGTCCATTTAGCACTTCAGGTTTGGAAGGTTTGGGGTTATCTTTCCTTCCTTTCTGTTTCTGGGTTTCTAGAGTCCTTCTGATCTAGGAATTACTTAAAAAAAGCCCAGCTTTGAGGTCAGGTTCAGGGATTTTCAACTGTGAATTGCACTGCAAGGAGTAAATGTGAAGTATAAAAATCCAGGATTGCTATACATGTGTTTGCTGTGCAAGAGAAGTTACTGGTGTCTAAACAATGTTTAACACTACAAAATGTCCCTGAGTGCCAAGTTCTGAGAGGAGGTCAGCTTTCAGCTCCCTCTGGGGCGATAGTTAGATCTGTAGCTGCTCACAGAACCCAGACCTTGCTATGTGTTGTATGTCCAGCTTCCCTGAATCCGGGCTGGTTCTGCAGCCACCCCTGCAGATCCCCTCTCCCGCACCGGAGTGCTGCCCCAGCTGTGATTTTGAGATGCAGTATTTTCCACTGGAGTGCTCAGTTTTCCTCCTCGTGGCAGAGATGGGGAAGGACAAAGCAGGCGACAGTCCGAGAGCATGCACTGGCTAGCTTTTGTCTGCCAGCGAGTTGGAGCATGCATTGCTCCGGCTGTTACAAAAGGCCCTCGTTAAGTAATCACGTTTCTCTTGCATAAGTGCATGTTTTGGGAGCCTTTACCCAATCGGAGGCTGCAGCTCGCGGACAGAAAGCTTGTCTAGCTACTGTGGTGGTGTTGAGTTTTGTTTTTTTTTTTTTTTTTTTAATAATGCATGATTATTAACTTGCTGAAAGTTGTACAAACTCTCTTTAGATAAGATTGAGCTGCGGAGACTCCCCAGTGCCGATGGGAGCTGAGCTACAGCTGTAAGACGCTGCCAAAAAGCCCGTGCGGATCCTTGTGAGTAATACTTCTCGTTCTTCTAAAGGGTGTTTGTGGCTGATAACTACAGGCAGGGAAATATTGCAGATGTTTATTGCTGGTAATAAATTACAGGGAGGCAGGAGGGTAAGAGCCAGTAGTGAAACTATTGACTGGTTTTAAAATAAGGCTTTCTTCCTAGACTTCGTAAGCAAGTACGGGTTTCTCTAAAGCTGTGTCATCAACTCTCTTCCAAATATGCTACTAAAAAAAAGAAATGTGCCGAGTTCAATTACAGGACTGTCAGGAGAACAGATTTGGCCTGTCAGTGAGATTAAAGGACCATCTAGCCCCAAGCACTAGTTTGGAGTGGCTAAAAGTCAATGTTCAAGGAAAGAAAGCAAGAATAGGGTAAGTGTGCAGTAATAATTCCCCTCCTGTGTTTTCCTGGCTTTCTGAAATCTGCAGGTCAGTTATTTCCTGAGTCAAAATAATATCTTTAATAGTACAAGTGGATCTTTCCTTTCAGAATTTGCTAATTCAGCGTGTCTGTGGAAGACAATGTGTTGTTTTGGGATTTGACTGACATAAATCTAATTGGGATTTGATATATTCAGTTAATGAGTTCTTCCATGTAAGATTTTAATTTTTTTAAAAAGGGTGGTTTTCTGTTTAGATGAAACTGGAAAGGGAAAAGCTTGTGTGGATTTACAGAAAAGAGAATTTCCCCTCCCACTTCCTTGTGATGTGTCTAGGTGCAGCTTAGTCCATGAACAAAGCCTGGAACTATAAAACCATCCACTGAAGTGGGAACTGGAATTTATTAGTTCAACACTGAGAAGCTTAGAACAACTCATTTATTATTCCTGTCAACCCTGGAAGGCATTGAAGTACCATTGTATACAGAAGGCAGCTCAAGTGCTGAGCTGCGAGGGGAAATGAAGCTGTTGCCTACAGTGTGGATGCAGGTGGCGTAAAACTTTTGTTTGACAGAACAAATGCTGGACTAATGGAGATCACTTGGGAGTCCTCAAGTCATTACTTACAGACCTTCAAAAAAAAAAAAGGTAGTATATAGATTTTGCAATCTATAAAGTTCTTGAGACCTGCTAACGCATTTAAATTTTATTTGCAGCTAGTAGACAAAGAGGTAACACCACCATGAAAAGTCATTATTTTGTAGGAATTACAGGATTAGAGGGGTAAATGTGAAAAGCTATATTGAACTAAGAGGCACTTGGCTGCAAAGCCAAGACTTCCAATGTTTTCATTTTTCCTTCCTAAAGTGGGTGAAATTGATAGGCCTGTTTTCTTCAGTAAAACAGCAGTAGTGATGTAAGGTAAGCCAGAATTGCTCTTTTACACTTGCTCGCTGATTATTTAGACTTTAAAACCTTTGCAGTACATCCATAGGCAAACCTGAGCTGTGTCTCTTGCGCTATGTCAGTACAGCGTCGGTGGTGGGGGAGCAGGCTGCTTGCTGGACGCTCCATGGCTGCTTCTTTCAATTCTGCAACCTCTGCTTCTGTGGGTCAGGGCTGTCTGGAACCCAGGCAGCCTTCCCGGGTGTTCGTAGTGTTCTCTCTCCATCTGAAACTTGTACGGGAGTCTTTAGCCATTACAGTGCTAGGGGCTAGTAGAGGTTGTTAACAGACAATCTTGGACATTGAGGTAGGTTATTCCACAGATCATTGGATTACTTCATGGATCTGGAGAGTTTACAGCCTTAAAAACATAGGAGGGACTAAAGACACTACTCCTAGAATTCCTTGAGCTGTTGGAAGAGTATTCTGGGGAAGTATCAGTTGTTTGCCCTGGTTTTGGGCTATTTTCTGTATTGCTGTCAAGAGGATGCCGGTTCAAAGATGCTCCTAGGCCATGCAAGGCCTTTTTAGTTCTTATGAAAACACCACAAATAAAAACAGTTAAAACTGGGGAATTTACAGTGTTATTTCTAAAACAATCTGTGACATGGAACAAACCCAGGCATACTTTAAGATAGCCAAACAATATCTTTTGTTGCAGGGTAAAATGGATGCTATACAGAAGAGGAAGATTTTGGTGATGTTTCTGTCTCTGGCTACTTTCATTGTCATGGTGACACTGAATTATGGAAATGCCTTTGGGATATTTGAAGGTAATGCAAGCAGATTGTCTTTGTTAAGAGATGGGTTTCGTGCACTATATCATTTAATGATATAAAGTGTCTTAGATGGGATAGATCTGTTACCTCATTGCTTCCCCAAATACAGCTTGATCTGTGAAAGATGGAATTAGCTGGTGCATCCTCCATGTGTTACAGCCAGATGCCTGAGCATTATCCAGTTCCTTCAATCCAGGTAAATAGTCTTGTCCCTGGTGAACCTGGATGCAGCGGCAGGGGAAAGGCAGTCTTTGCATATGCTGCCGTCTTATTCCTGAGAGAAGCTGTTCAGGCTGCTGCTAATGGTGTACAGAGGGCTGTGGTACTTGGTTTGAATGCTACCCAGCTGAATCTGTCAGAAATGGACAATGTGCTTCTCTCTGGTTTTCACAGGCAACTGGCTTCTCTGGCTGTCTGTAAGAGGGAAGGTGCTCAGGGTTCTCCATAAGGAGAGTGATCCTGTTAATGGGTGTTTAAAGGCAAGCCAACTGCAGCACATGGCTTGTTTTCACCAAGGATGTCCTCTCGTCTCCCTCAGTTCCACTGAAGTGTGGACAAAGCCTTGAGAAAGATTGCAGGCTGAGGGAAACACCCTCAACAGCAGCCTTTCCCCATCCTTAGTATGTAGTAACACTGTTGTCCGCAATAACATTCATCACCACAGGTCTGTTCAGGACAATCCCTGGAAAAATCTCGGCGAAGTACGACACTGACTTCACACCAGCTGGCTGGACTTTCCTCATCTGGAATGTCATCTATGTCTGGCAGCTTGCCTGGCTTCTCTATGCCTTGTCAGGGATCTGTCGAAGGTATTTTCCCTGCTTATGGTATAAATGAGGGACAGGGGCTCTTCCCTTCTGTAGCTCAGTCTCTTACCCCTTTTTCTGGGGTTTCTAGTCAGAGTAAGCCCACTGCTGTTCCTCTTGACTTGACACGCTGAAGGTCTGCTGCAGCATCTTTTAGGTTCAGCATCCAAAGCTGTGAAGCACTTTAGAGGCGTATATGAATCACCCTAACATGTGGACAGGTTACAAAGCATGTAAACTGTTCTGTGAGGCCTGGTTTCCACCGATTCATGTGGTCTGACAGAGTTACCCAGTAGCTGTGCTTGTCCCCTTCTAGATGCTGAGAATCCATGGGGACAAAATTAATGAATTATGGGGCTAATGCTTTGCATTTACTTCCTGTAAGAGAGCAGAGAATGGGTTGTTGAACTGAACTTGAAGCTTTTCTGGGGCTATGAGATCAGTAGCTGCCTCATGTAGTACCACACAGTGTCTGTAATTTTCTGTGGGATAGACTTGCATTGCAGCTCTTCTGTCACGGGGGGTCATGTACTGCTCAGTTTGAATTTTGTGTTATCTGCTGTTTTCACATGACTTCTTACAAGTCAGTTGATACTGGACAGCACTGAAGGTTGAGGAAAGAATGAAGTATGTGTTTGAACATGAGTGATAAAGTCCATGTACATGTATGTGCATGCACATAACATGTTCACATACGTGCTCATGCTATGATCTCATAAGCCTTTTTCCCTGGGAACTGGGCTAAAATCCCATGACCATGCCATTGCTACCACCACCAGTGACACAAGCTTTGCAGCATCTGTGGAGCAGTCCTTAGTACCCACTAAATCTGTGATGGTGCGATGGTGGTGCAGAGACCAGCAAGAAGTTCTGTACTGTGGGACAATGCCCTCATGGGGAAAGCCACAGGGACTATATTGTGTCAGAGAAGGATGCAGAGGAGAAATAGTCTGATTTAAGCTGAAATATTTAACTCCAATATAGAGTCCCTGTTTGTGTAAGAAAAATTAGGCCAGGAAAGTCTGGTTGGTCAATGCAGGCGTTGTTTTCCTTTCTCCATACCCACTTTTTCCTGGCAGGAATGAACTTGGCCGTGTCTACATAAAGCCAGACTTGCTGCCAATAGCTTTTTATCTGATGTGGATTCTGAATAATGTCCTCAATTTTGGATGGCTGTTTCTGTGGGACCGAGAGTAAGTTGCCTTTTGTTACAAATGCTTTCTAACCCTCTTGTTTGGACTGCCCTGATACTTCATTTTGCCCTTTCTCCTATGTGTGAACACTTAGTCACACCTGTAAAACTCTGACAGTCCTTGACCAAAGGTAGCCTTCATAAAGTTTGGGGTTTTTGCATGATGTTTTCATCTTGCCCATGAGGTGGATCAGTTATTGAAGTCCGAGATCTCCTCAAAGCTGCTGTTCTTCCATGTTTTTTTCCTACACAGGTAAGACAGGAGCCACACCTCTCCTCATAAATACAATTAAGCTACTTACCTTGGATTGTTTTCATAATTGTGGTCACGTGAAGGGCTTATAATAGCACAACTGTCAAGAGGTGAAGAAATCAGTTGCAGTCAGGAAAATAACTTTGTGATTAGCAGAGTAAAACAGCAGTATGTCAAAATGAGGGCTACATGTAGTGATTACCTTTATTAAAGGCTGATTAACTTAGTTACTAAGGCTAAACACTAAAGCTATGAATTAAGGCATTGTGACACCACTGAAAAAATTTATATTGTGTGTGTGCATGTTCTTTGTCCTAGATATGTCCTCCTAGCCCTGGTGGTGCTGGCAGCCCTCACTTTTACCACGTATGTCTCCCTCTTCATTTCACACCGAGCCTTGAACATCAATTCCTCATGGTTCACGAAGGGTCACAAAGCTGAGCTCTGGTTCATCCGCATCCTAGTAGGTGGCATTTGGGAAGCTGTGCTGTTGGTAAATGCTAAAAAAAAAACCCAAACCTTTGTGCAGTGCTGAGGGTATCAAGAATGAAAGATTCAATGCCAGGAGATGGGTAAGGGAAGAGGTTGTTGAGATTCAAAAAAACCTGTTCTCTCTCTGCCCGTTACAGCAGCCTGCAACAACTGGGCTGGGCAGCCAGGCATGTGCACCTTGGGGTGCGGATGGGAAGCCCCTGCTGGGGTTGCAGGGCTTTGTACAGGGAATCCTGCAGCTGCCACTGGGGTGGCTCTCTGGGGTACTTTGGGGGCTCCAGGGTTTCAACTCTCCTCCATGCTGAAGGACTTTCCCTGCAGCTAGGTCCAGAAGGCTGGCTTAACTGCCCCAGGACCTATGGGTCACAAAAGACAAGCAGGGATTACCTCTCTTATCACTGCTTGTCATCTTGCTGTGCTATATGGCAGGTCCAGAACGGGCTGGCGCTGTATGCAACATGGACTACCATTGCCACTCTGCTGAACTTTGCCATTGTGTTGATCTACAAGTGGAATGTGTCCAATGAGACAGCAACAATTGCTTCTCTAAGCATCCTTACTCTTGACATAGTAATATGGTAAGCAACCTTATGGGTTTCCACCAAGCCTGAAAGACCCCTTCCACCTTTTACAAATGGGTTGGACAGTCTGTCCCAATTCGTTCAGTCTGTGCCAACTTTTGAGTACAAAGGCTTCTGATATAGTTCATTGCTTAAGACCAGGGAGACTGAGAAGAGTTTTTTCTTCCCTGACCCTCGGCAATGCCAATAAGCACATGCTGAGGGCCAGGAGCAGGCTGCTGTGACTTGCATGAGCCCCACCTGCCCTAGGTTTGCAGGCGAGGGCTTGACATGGAAACTGTATGAACCACAGTTTTATTTTTCTCCTGAACTTACCTTAGATAATTTTTTAATTAATCTTCTGAATTTTACTAAATTAACAATTTCAGACTCTGGTCCAAACTTGCCTGCAAAAAACCCCATTTTGTCCAATTCCTTTCTTAAACTTTCTATGGAAAAAGTACACGGAAAATGCTTACTTCAGTCACTCTTTCTTCACAGGTTTTATCTAGAAAACGTCTGTCTTGACAAGTATGTCCGCTATAACCTTACAATCTACCCAGTGGTCATAATAGCTCTGACTGGCAGCGCATGCAAGAACTTCTTGTTTTCATCCCCGATGGCGAATGGCATTTTTATAGGTGAATCTTTTGGACTGTTTCCAACTGCTGTAAAAGAAGGCCAGTAAACAAACATTTCCACATCTTTCCTGTGTATTAGGGGCAGAAAGACCAACTTGCCCCTTGAAAAGTGTTATTTATAAAAAGCAGGACTTGGAATTTATTAGAAGATATTAATTTTGCAAAGTAAAGAGTAGAGCAGAAATCATTGCCTGTGAGCCTTGGGGCTGGAGTCAAACCTTGTGTTCTTCAAGTTCACTTCCCAGTGCACTATGTATGTCCTACAATTTTCCATCATCCACATGGGTCCTCTGCTGGTAGCTCCATCTGACACAGGGCAGGCCAAAGGAAGAGCAGGGCTGGGATGAAGGCTGTGGACTTCTATTTATCCTATATAATTTGGGATGTAGGAGCAGTGTATAAGTTTCTGACCAGAGGAGGGGTTGTATCTAAATTTCACAATGCAAAACCCTGTGCTTGCTCCCCTCCTACGCAGAGCTCAGGCTAGCCTTAAGTTTTCCTGGGATTATTTGGTTGCTGCAGGCCACTGTGGCTGAGTTGAGCGTAGTCATCCATTGCAAAAGGGGCTTAAACTGTCCAAATGCTACACAATCACAGCCTGGCAAAAGCTATGTCATTATGAATAATTTTATGCTGGCATGAAATGGACTGAGCTATGTGAACTCTGAATCCTGCTGTAGCAGTTTGAGATGTCTATTCCCACTGTAGGGTCAGCAGAAGGGAGCATGTTCCCACCCTTCAGCCTTCCCACTGCCACATACCAAGGGCTAAAGTTAATTTTTGAACTGGCACCACCACTGCAGCCACTCCAGTACGTGTTCCCTTTTACTGTAAAGGCAGATGGAGCCTGGTAATGCCTAAAAACACCCAGCAGGATTTAGGAGAGCTTGTCTGCCAAAGGCATGAGGGTACTGGAGACTCATCTCCTGCTGGTTATGGCCACCAGGAATGTGAAGGTATGTGTGATCTCTGGCAGACAGCTGTGTTCCTGCAGTAGGTGCATTTCTACCAGCAATACTTCATTCTTAGTGGTTTGGCTTGTTTGGCTGGTAGGGCAAGAATGTGCTTTTCCCAAACTAGTGCATGTTTCTTTACATAGTTCAACTATTCTTGGAGTGTTTTGTTTATGTAATGCACTCTATTCCTGTGTCCACAAAGCCTCCCCTTTTAAAGATGTCACGACCTGGAAGCCTTGGATGAGTTTGACTGGATAGTAGTGAAACTCTGAAATACAGCTCTGATGGGGTTGGGGGGAATGGATCCTATACACAGGGGATTCTTTTATCCTTTTCCCCTGAATGTCCCCTGTACCAGGAGCTGGGGTGTGACAAGAGGCACTGACTTTCTCTCATGTGGTAACATACTTCTATGTTTCTTTCCTAGTTGTGCTGCTGGCAATGACTTGTTTGATCTTTATTGCTCGTCTGGGACTAGTCATATGGAGACACTGTAAGAGACCGCTGGAAGCAGCAGAAACCCCGGACCCATCAGGCACAGTGGCCTGAGACCTCTGTCACGTTGTGGCAGATACTTCAAAGGTGAAAAAAAGGAATTAGGCATCCTGCCTCCGCTGGTCCTTCCTTCCAGTATCAATGGCCTTGTGTTCTTCTCTTTCTTTCCATTCCAAAGGAGGATAGCTGTGTCTGCAGACCTGTCCTGCTCCTGTGCTCCACCAGGTTGGCTAGCCACAGCCACACCTTGAGTCGCATCCTCCTTCCTTTGTTTTGACTCTGGATCAGTGCTGAAGAAGGTTCTTTACCTGAACAGCCCTGTGCACCTTTGACTGAGGTTTGCACAGACAGTGGTTCATATTCTTTCCTAGAATTTATTGTTCTTGAAGTGCACCTCTAAGTGAGCTGTCCCTGGGGGTTAAAGGTGGGCAGTGCAAGGGGGGGCCAGTCGATCCTCTGGCCATTCAGTGCTGTGTATCTGCAAGCCCCTGTGGTGTGAGCAGATCTGCAGGCAGAGACTGTTCCCTTTCCTCCTCCTTTTAATCATCATGGGAACAGATACTACAACTCAGAGACCTGCCTTGGCGGTGTCAGCTCTGATGTTTGATATCCAAGGGGGGAGGAGGGACTGAATACTTCTGATACAATTTCAAGTCGTCAACTTATTTCAGCTTGTTGTAGCTCTAGAAACTGAAGATGCATTCACTTCTCAGCACTCAGTAAGATATCTGGGTCTCTGCCCTGGTTTTCTCTGACTTCCTCAGTTAAGTTAGTCACTGTGTCAGCGCCTCTGTCTGTGGACTCACAGTAAGAGCAGATTTGTGCTGTTCCTGCTCTGCCTGTAAGACAGATAAGATCTGGGTCAGGCAGGAGCAGTGGGTTGCCTTTCCCTGAGCTGTGCACAGTTTGTACTGGCTGGATGCCTCCTGCTGGAGGATGATTTGTAGCCATTCTGGCAGGAGGTTACATGTACAGACAAAGATGATACCTGATCTGGGGTAAAGCCTGCTTCTTCAAAGGAAGCTGCTTAAAAAAAAAAAAAATTAAACTGGTAGAGTGAGTTCATCCTGGATCACTTCTTTCTTCTGTGGCTTCACCACTTCTGCGTTGGTGTTAGAAAGCCTAAAAGTGGATTGACTGAACTGTCAGATCACTGCCTCTATTTCCTGTATCTGTTCAAGAGCTGATGGTGTCTGGAAAGTGTTCTTACTTGGCAGGTGCTTTTGAATGCTGAGTATCTCGCAATACTACTACAAAGGTGAATTTATTCTAAAATAATGTGTGCTGTTGTTTATATTTAACAAAGAACATATCAGTGTAATGCAATTCCTCTTGTCATTCCACTGCATTCTTTTATTTTCAAATAAATTGGCTAATTCCACTACTTTTCAACTAACTCTGTGAATCTTCTAGAACACCTGTCCTGGCTCCCACCTTGCTTGGTCCCTTGCTGGAGCCAGCTGACCTTCCCTGGCTGGGATGGTCCTAGGTGTTGCTGCCATTTATCAACCTTAGAGACAAAGACTTGGGCAATGCAGATTCCTGCATGTGAATTGAACTCCTCTGCCCAGCACCATGTTCACTAAACATCTGTTTTATTTCATAAGATTTGCCTCCCAAAAACCTAGCTGGTAGATTCCCAACAGCCTTTCCATAAGCTGCCTTCTCTAACACAGTGGCATTAAATCCACTGGTGTCTGGATTAAGGGGTCCAGGCAAGGCAAGTAGTTGGTGCAAGGCTGTGCACCAGTTAATGCCCAGGGAGCCTTGGAAGGTTTTGCGTCCTCCTAAGCAAGAGCTTCACTACCAGCCTCCTAGACCAGGGCAGGTGCACTGCCTTTCCACAGGATGCTAAAGAAATCCTTTATGGGCTTTCTCAGTGTCTGTACCTGATGTCTGTACTGGACAAATGACTAGAAGCTGTACCATAGGATACAATTAATGCATTAATTAGCTGGTGAGAGCCAGTAGGGCTACTGTAAAGAGGAGTCATGTCTCAAAAACCTCTTTGAGTTCTCTGAAGGAATCAAAAGGCACATAAGTAAGGGTGAACTGTTTTATGTTGCTCCTGGCTTCTACGAAAGCTCAAGGCAATGTCCTCCTATAGGTAAGTAGGTGATTAAGCTGGGCATTAGAGAGCGTGTCTCTTGAGGAAGGGAGGTTGCTGGTGGCATGTCACAAGACCTGGGCTGGATAATGTAGTCATTAACTGTCTGCCATCAAACTATCCCTTGCTTTTTATTTAGGATGCTAAAGGGGAAGGTTGACTGGGGAACTGCAAAAAGCTCTTACAAAACTGAAAGCAGACAGTGCAAATGATGGATGAAAGCCATGGTAGGTATGTACTGAAGGACACATAAGGGGAAAAATGAGGCTGAACTTTGCATTTCAAGTGGCATGCTCTGAGCTGGCCCCTGCCACTGGATGGAAGGGCTTGCAGCTATGGTAGCCAGATATCTCCACAGCTGGCAGCAGTAGATGCAAGCCATATAATGGGAATGGTTAGGAAAGGGTTAAAACTGAAAACTCCCTTGTGCTTCTCTAAAGCTACTGTGCACCGAAGTCTTGAAGGCTTTGTGCTGTTCTGGTCCTTGTGCTTCTGGAAGATTAAGTGTTTGGGGAAGAGCAATGGCATCTCCTGCCTTTGCAGGATGAGATGTCTCCCTGCCCATCCGTGCACCCCAGAACCAAGGAACAGCTCAGGTGAGGAGGTGTGTGAGCTCCTTTCCCATGGCCACCTTGCCATGTGCAGGATGGGGCCAGGTGCTGCTCTTCACCTTGCTCTTGTCACTCCCAAATGACACACGAGGAGAGCCTCAAAGGCCTTCTGAGTGATGATGAGGTGCCGCAGCAGCGACCTGTGAAGAGAGCCCCTGGCAACTACCCCAAAATGATTAGGCTGAGCTAGCCCCAACACTGGCCACCCAAAAATAATCTCCTGGCCCCAAACCCCCTCCAAGCACTCTTACCCCAGAGCTGGCGCAGGCAGAGCTCCAGCCAGCTTTGGAAAAGTGGCTTTCCTTGCGTCTGCAGCAGGAACAGGAGCCTAGAAATACCCTATCTGCCCCTTTTTCTTTTAGCTGTTTTTTTTTAAGAGGGGTGAAAAATAAGTGTGAACCTTCCCCTTCCAGCCTTGGGGCTAAAGATAGCCCTAAGCCTATTTTTAAAGGCTTTTTTTTTTTTTTTTCTGAAATGCCTTTTTTTTTAATGTGTTTTCCAAAACCACTGATGTGCAATTTTGCCCACAAGAGATTTTCTTTCAGCAAAGCTGCATTTCATAAAGCTGGAAGCCTGCCAACGTTTTAGCAAAAATAATTGTTTCAGCCTTTGTTTCCGTGAGAGCTTATAGGATTTGGGTGAATTTTACTGGATTTAAAATTCTTGGAAAGCTGGTGGCCTTAAGAACCCAAAGCCTGGAAAATTATTTTCATTTCTGAAAAGGCAATTCAGGGCCTGGGCTAATGTTTATCTGTCTTGTAGCCCAGCCCAGGCTCTGACCTGAGTCCACTGGGCTGCCTTGCTGCTCTGTGGGGCTGGAAGATAGATGGGGCTGGCAAAGCCAGGCATGACATGGTTCCTGGGCCACAATGAGCATACCTTGCTCTTTGCGATACCAAAACCTGGGCTTACAGTTGTCATCTTCTGAAGGGATTCACTCTGTAGCTGAATGGAGGGATGGGGTAAAGAAGGGTGACTTGTAAACCACCATTGGGTGGGCAACCTAGCGCCAAGTCCAGGGATGCTCAGGGATGCCTTCTTCCCCGGGCTTAGTTTAGCAATATTTTCCCCAGAGGGCTGTATCGGCTTGGCTGGACATTGCTGAAACTGAGAGACAGTTGTTTTCAGTAAAAGTTCCTAGAAAAATGTGATTTGTAAGAATATTGCATGGATGAAGTTGTGGGTCAGGGGAAACAGCATTTGAACTGAGAGAGCAAATGTCTTAATTCAGAAGGAATTTTTAAAAAATGGGGTTATAAAGCCCAGGATCAGGCTCTCATTAAAGACCATGCAGCTTCTACAAGAAAAACATGCCTCATTTCTCAGATTAGGGCTCAGCTGGCTCCTCCTCATCCACCTGAGAGCAGAGGAGATGCGGAGCTTGAGGCAGGCTTCCCTTTGACACCTTCCACCAGTAGCAACATGCTCCGGGCAGGGTGACCCAGAGCCCATCCTGCTTGCAGCCCTGGGGCACTGCACTCTCCTTATGATGCTCTTGGCTATGGAGCTCAGGTAGAGTGCAGGCAGGAGCCTCTCCTGCTGGGCCCCAAAACCCAGAGCACTCAGGCAGAGGAGATGTTACATTACAACCTAATTTGTTCTTGGCTTGACATTACCCTTGGTACTAATTATGTTATATTAAAGCATCTGTGGAAAGGAAAAATCGTACATAAAACTGAGCCTGCTGGAGAGAAGAGATGTTACACCATGATGCAAAACACAAAAGCAGAAAGCAGGATTGCCTTTCATCTGCAATTTGGAGCAGTTTTGCAAACCCATCACTCAGCTGCAGCCAGGGGCAATGGGTGTGGTGAGATACAGGCAGCGATGCTGAGCTATGGGGACAGGTGGCCCCAGCCATGCTGGCCACTGCCACCAGGAAAACATGGTGGTACCTTGTCACTCCTCAAGGCATCTTGTTGGAGGAGCATTGGCCTTGAAGAGGAAACACAAAGCAGGCTGGCTTAAAACACGGTGCCCTCAACGCTCGTCCTCTGGAGTTGGAGCAAATCCAGCCCTTGCTGCATGCACCTCCGTTTCTTTATCTGTAAAGCAGAGACGAACAGGACAAGCCTCTCCATGGAGGACTGTGAAGATCTCCAGATAAAAGTGCTGAATACATATGACAATGATTAAAGGCATTGGCACCCTTTGCTATGCACGCAGTCTAAACACGCTCAGGCCATCATGGGCTCTTTGAAAACTGTTAGATGTTTTCAAGCTAAATATTTATTTTATCTGTGCAGAGCCGGGACAGCCCTATGTCAGAAGATTTGCTCAGTTCCTTCTCTCAAAGGCATCTCCCCAGAGAGTTACAGGCTCAGGCAGGACTCATGCATTGGCCGAACATGTGGGAAAAAATGCTGGAGCGGCCCAAGAGCCTGACCCTGCTCCTGGCAGAGCCAGGACACCAGCCGGAGCACGCATCGGCCGTGTGACAGTGTGGTGGGCATTCCCCACTGGAAACTTTGAGTCACAACCCTTGAATAGCTATATGAGGATGCTGTATTTTGTCTATCCTCTTTGGGAAGAAAGTCTTGAAGACCTTTGCCTGGGCAGCTGGTAAAATGTGATGTTTAACCAACTGAAAAGGGATGTTGCCTGCTCAGGATGCAACCCATTGGAGTTAGGGAGCACTGGAAGCAACAGTGACATTAGCTGGTAATTTGGTTTGTCTTGATGTTGTACTAATAAAAACTTGACCTTAAAAAAAAAAAAAAAGCATTACTGGGAAGGATTTAATCTTAAGTGACCTATGACATGAACTGTTTTCATCCAAGAGAGGAAAAAGTGTGTTTGTGGCTATGATTGCTCTTGCTTTCCCTGGCGACAACACATGTTTTGCTGTGTATTTTGCAGGAACAGAATAAAGAAACAATTTGCTATGAGATGGCCCCAGGGGTGAGAGGAGAGCAGAGGGATCGAGCAGAGATGTCCAAGAGCTGTGCCAGACCGGCATGGCAGCCAGAGCCTGGGCTTCCTTGTCCCAGTGCTTTACCTTAATCCCATTGGAAATAGCATGGAGAAAACTTCTGCTTGCTGCCATTGCTTTGGGCTGGGGGCCATTCCAAAAATGCAGCCTCCTGGGAGACCCATTGTGTGTACCCTCATTCAGGGGGCACATTGCCCCCTGTAAATGTGTTTCTCCCCCATCCTATTACCCTTGTCATGTGAAAGGATGATGACTAGGCATGATGATGGACTTGGCATGACAGTTCTGTTGGACAAAACTCATCCTGTGTACCTTCATAAAAGACTAGAAATCATGAGGAGACACCCACTGCATGCCTGATAACAACAGCAGAGGCAAAAGTCATGGTCCGTTTCCACCACGCCTTTATATTTTTTATTCTTGTGAGTTGGGAGTGCAGGAAGAGAGCAGTGTGATGGGTTTTGTGGGTGTCTCCTGGCAGGGTCAGGAGATGGTCACCCCCATGGTCAGCACATAGCCATCAGCTGGGTCTATGCAAGTCAGAGCAATGGGCTTGGGAGTTCCTGGTGCTTTGCAAGGTCTCTAGAGCAGAAAAGTAGGATTGTCCCCATTCCCAGGGGGGCTGCATGGCTTTGCACTGGGAGCTTTGAAGTAGCGCAGGTGTAGCTATGCAGTCTTAGATGCGTGATGAGCACTAAAGGGTTGGTCCATGCTTTTGCATGAGATGTGAGCACATCTTGGGTGCGAGCACCATGTCGTCTTTGTGTGAATAACAAAACAAGAAGAGCAGGAAAATGCAGAGAACATGTTAAGCAAAGTGCAGGGGCTCCACAGTGGTCGTCAAAGCACAGCAACTGCTGCCGTCAGCCACAGCACCAGCTGTGCCCTCTTCCCTGAGTGCACTGTCCCCATCCCCAGGGCAGCCCCTTCCCACACTACACTTTCACACCTGCCAGCAAAATGCTCTTCATTGGGGCGAGGGGGGAATTTTGACTTAATTTAATTTATTGCTAACTAACACAAACTTCTAATCATTGGTTTGGTAATGAGAAAATGAAAACATAAGCAATTACTTCCTCAGGTAAACATCCAGTGATGCACGAGCTGATCAGACACCCGTGCATGGACTAACTGGGTGCCCGTGTATGACTTAAGTGGATGCTCATGCATGAGCAAAAAGGGTGCTCAGGCATGCGCAGGCTGGGCACTAATGCATGAACTCCTCAAGCACCCATGTGTGAATTAATGGCTTGCTGGTGCTTGAGTTGTTTGGGTGTTCATGCATAAATAGGGTGCTCATGCATCAACTAATTGGGTTCTCATGCATTAATTAATTGGGCAACCATGCATAAATTAATTGGGTGCTCATGCATGAATTAATTGTGTGCTTATAAATTAACTATTTAGGCTCTTGTACATAAACTAGTTGGGCACTCACGCATGGATTAAATAGGTGCTCGTGCATGAACTACTTGAGCACTCATGCATAAATTAATTGAGCAATCATGTCAGGACTAATTATCAGCTCACAGGTGAGCCCAGCAAACCCCACAGTTCATGCCTGATATGCCATCTACATGCAGTGACCAGACTGGCTGAGGGCTACCCCTGTCCTCCATCACCCACTGAGCAGGTAGAGCTGTTGTATGGGGCATTGTTGTCTGATCGCTCCTTGATACCCAGGACGGGCCCTACACACCAGTGATGCTGTGGACATTTCCACCCCTATGCAAGAAGCCACTGTTTGGATGCTTCTGACATCTCCTTGAGAGGACACCACCCAATCTGCTTTGGGATACTGTATTTATGTGTCTCCTCGTGCTATCACTCCATCGGGCACACCAGCTCTCTGACCTGGAGCCCTGATGGGAAATGATGGGCATATTGTCCTCATATATAACAGTAGTCAGAATGCACCCTAATCAAAATAGCAGGAAGAAAAGCTGCTGGTGTGGTTTATGAGGGTGGGTAGAAAACCAGGAAAAACACTGTTGTGGTTCCTCAGACAAGAACATCTTGTTCAGCCAAATGCAAAGGCGGTCCTTGGGGATACTCCTGCAGAGACAAGGAGATGGGGTGATGGTGATAATGCTGGTGCCTGGCTGGGAAAATGGAAAGGAAGCATTTGATAATTACCACAGTGTTACCATAAAACATATGCAGGCAGCATAGTAATGAGGTCAGGACTTCTGCAGCATCTGATCCTTTTCCCTTTTTTTTCCAGCACTGGCACCATGTGGTGGAGGGGGAAGAAGACGGTGGCTGAGAGCACTCAGCAATGCGATGCTCCTGCCTGTATCCCAGGCTGGAGGCAGGGAGGATCCCTGCCGCCCTTTGGGGAATTTGGCCTCACAGCTGCCACCAAGGTGTCCCTGATGCTGGAGCAGCTCCATCCTGCAGTGGCAGCAGGGACACTGATGCCAGGCAGCAGCTGCTGCCTGACCCTGCGGCAAAACCAAATCCTGCAGAGCCAGCCATGGCTGCTTATGGATTTCTCTGCTCTCTGCGACAAGTTTTGGCATGCCATATCAGTTGCACATTATCAGCTTGTATAGGGAGCAGTCAAAGCAAGGCAAACAGCCATCCCAAACATGCCCATGATACAGTGATGCATCAGTTCCTGCTGCTGAGCTGTCCTGGTGATCCAGGTCAGATGCTCATGCCCATGTCCCTACATGGGATGCCAGCCCTGCTCACCACCCCGTTTTCTGCCTGCAAACCTGTCCCCTGGGCTCCTCCCAAGGGCATAATCCAGGCAGAGATGTTGTTGCATTACAAATATGCAGGTCTGAAGCAGCCAGGAATCACAACTCGGGCCTTGGGCTGCATGCTCCAAGCACCACCCCACGGAGCCTGCATTAAAATCCTGCCAGGTGTTAATGTGCTGGCTGCACATCGAGGGTGACTTGCACGTAAACATCCACTCATGGGTGCAGAGACCTTGCTGCAGTCAGTCGAGATGATTCAAAGTGGCGTGATGGTGCAGTGAGGTGGGTTTTTTTCAATATTAATGAACCCTTATATGTTTCATGTCTGTTTAACGGGAGGAAGCGAGCAGTGTGAGGTGTCCTGGGGCTGGCTTACACCAGCCCTTGTGCTACATGAAACTCAAGCACTGGTGAGATGAATTTTAGTCTCACCTAAAACCTCCAGCGTTAAGTTAAAGAGCACTTTCCTCCCACCTGCCTCAGGGAATGCAGATATGTTGGTGCAATGGGCAGGCAGCGGTGCTGTAACACCTTCACCGGCTCAGCTGAGCCAATGGGGCTATCAGATGGCAAGGGCAGGGAAACTACGCCAAGCAAGCCTTGGACCTGGAGCTGGCATAAAGGGAATCTACACCAGGAGAGAACTAGAGCATCTCTAGGATGAAACCAACTTGTGGGGTTTCTCTTGATGTTGTATTTGATACGTAGAGCAGAGAAGCCCACGGGGGAAAAGGAGGTTCTACCTCTCACCCTCTTCCACTGATGCTGTCCAGATGCAGAAGTGTTGAGCCTCTCGGAAGATGCAAGACTTGGCATAAAGTGTTCAGATATCTTCCTCACTGGGCCCAACAGCCTCCTGAAGGCTGTTTCATCATGACTCAACTCCTTACACCCCTCTGTAATCCTCTTGATCTTCAAACATCTCTCAAAAGGCAAATATACTTGGTGTCAGGTGAGACTGGAACGGCTGCCAGCATGCTGCCTTCCCTGGTGTTGGGATGGAGATGGTCAGGGAAATCACTTCAATTCAGCTGGTGAGACAAATATTTCTTTTTTTCCCCTTTTCCCTCCTCTGATAGAAAGGCAGCTCTCTTCCTCAACCACGATGGGATAACCTGTCTTTCAGGACCAATCGATCACAGTTCAAAACAATGCAAGATCTTCAGCTTCTGGAACAGCACGTCATCAGTGCTCTGCACCAGATCCCAGGATCTGCTCTGGGTTGAACCTGGTGACTGGTTGACCTAGGTGAGATCACAGTCTGTAATTCTGACTGTGTTTCCCCAGCCTTGTTTGCTAACTTCTCCTCTGTGTGCCCAGGAAGTTGTTTTTAGGAGGTCTGGATAGTGCCGAGGCTTGAAGTGCACAGAGAGACCTCGTCAACCCAGGAAAAACTGGGGACGTGTTGCCTCAGAAGAAAGACCTACCTGAAACCTTGCAGAAATAACCCCATTCCCCCATGGCAGCAATGCCTGCTTAAGATCAGTCTTGAGATGCCTTTAAGGCTGGTCCCAGTTATTTTGTTACATTGAAATTATACTAACGAAGTTTAGGAGGGTGACAGTGCCCGAAACCCCACGCCTGAGCAGAGGACTGGCTTTTGATTCTTGCAAAGCCAATCTGCTTGCTCAAGCTTTTCCAGCCAGGGTGTGTAGAGCAATAAAGAGCCTCTTGAAAGCTCTTGACAGCTTGTCAAAGGAGACATCTTACACTGTGTATGCTGAAAGTACCCATGGCACAGAGTACAGGCAGCCTCTCCAGGGGTTTTGTCCTGCAAAACTGGCTTTCAGGAAAAACTTGTTGCTGGGCAATGTTTTTTATCTTCCCCAGGGGGGCTTGAACAGGCTTCAAAAAGGACAACAAATGCAAAAACATTGTCTTCTGGGTGGGGGGCTTGGCAAAGGAAACACAGGAGATGGCAAAACAAATGCAAAAACATTGTCTTCTGGGTGAGGGGCTTGGCAAAGGAAACACAGGAGGTGGCACCCAGATGAGAAAACTTGTCATTTACACCTTGAAAATCATTTTTCCACCCCAAGCAGCCCCATCTCCATTGCTGGGTAGCTCTCTTGCACAGCCAGAAATCCTCTCCAACTCCACGCTGTACATAAACACATGATATTCCCTATCAAAGGGTGATAAACACACTCTAAGTGTGTTTATCTGTTGGCTGACAAGCTCCGCTTAAGAGCTTAGTTTGCTAAGCTTAGAAGAGGCGTCCTCCCTCCCTGTGTGCCGGTTGGCTCGCTGGGCTGATGCCAGGAGGGTGCTGGAGAGTGTCTGGTGCTTCCTGGGGCAGAGCCTGTCATTCAGCCCACTTGGTGCTTCAGCTCTCTGCAGCTCCCCAGTCGTGGGGTGAGGCAGTAGAGGTGGCACTTTGTTTGCTATGTCAAGCTGCCTGAGCCCATGGCTTCGGCTGCAAGAGGGAGGGCTGGATGGAGCTGGCACTCCGGTTTTGAAGGGAGAAGGGAGGAGACACAGGCACTGCTGTGACTGCAGGTGCTGCAGCAATTGCCTGCAAAGCATGTGCTCACAGTCATGGTTGGAGGGGGGGTCAAATTGTTTTCCTTCAGCTAAACCCTGTCAGGGCAAGTTTGGGCATCCTCTGCCTGGACATGATTACTCTGTAGAGGGCAAATCTGTGCAAAGGAGAACTTTGCAAGCAGGGGGCAAATGGCCTTGCCCTTTGCTCTGTTTGCTCGACCACCTCTTCCTCTAAGCATTTCCCATTGCATTTCAAGGCAAGCTGAGAGACAGCTGCTTTTCCAAACCTCACTGCTGCTGTGCAGCGTGCTTTGCTCCTGCAGAAACCATCCCCTGAAGAGCCCTTTTTCCTTCCACCTAAGACTAGAGCTGAAAATGCAGCACAGGAGAAACCCCTGGCTGCGAAGGGGCTTTCAAGGGAGGGTGTAGAGCACCATCTAGTGAAGTTTAGAGGAAACCACCAGCTGCAAACCCCGTGAGGAGCCACTGTGGGACAGCAGGCTGGTGCAAGCTGTGTCATGCCCATCTTCTCCCCGTGTTTGCATGGGGGAAACTGGTCGCAGCAGCAGAGGAGGTGGAAATCAGAAAGAAGCACAGCTTCTTGTGACTCCTCTTTTTCTGCCTTTCTCCTGCTCCTCCTGGAGTGAACAGGACAGCATACACAGGAGAACAACTCAAAGTTTTGCGCTCCTTTCCGACATTGTCACTTCTGGCTTTGCCGTAGCCAAGCAGAGTTTTTTTTGAAAGGGGCTGGGGAGAGTTTCAGGTGTCCTACTACTTCATGTGTTTGGATCTTGAATTGTAGGGGAGGTTTTGTTCCAGAAAACCTTAAAAGCACCCAAACACTCTTTTACTGTGCTCTTTTTTGATGCATGACCTCTCTCTACCTGCAACTTTGGCCCAAGCAGCTGGAGAGCTGAGGTCGCCTCACAAAGACTGTGAGATGCTGCAGACCTGCCTACCTGCCATCTGCAGTCACTCTAATTAAAACCTTAAGGATGAGTTAACATGTCTTTTTTTGTTTTTTTTTTCATGGACGTGTTTGAAGTCTCTCATTGCTTTGGGCAGTCTGTGCTGTAATGAAGTTATTAGCAATGAAACTTAAGCTTTACGATCGCCCTTTATAACAAAACCTCTCAAAGGGTTGTCAAGCAGGTTCATTAGAAAGTGAAAACACCTTTTGATGTAGGAGCAGCCACAGATGTCTGAGGACAAGTCAGTAACGGTAAATGACTGCCACCACTCCCAGCTGGGAGCAGTCTGTCCGGAGATGAGCTGCAATGTGGGTCGCTGGCTGGGTCATCCTCCAAGGCTGCTCCTTCATGGTCACACAGCACCACTCTGATGTTTAGTTTATCCTGATGTCTGAAACCAGGAGCTTCATGGTGGCATGTGTCTTCTGGTGGTAGTCCCTGTTCTGAATTTTGTTGCCCATCTAAGCCTTCCTGCCCTGGAGGTGCAAGCCAGCTGTCTTTAGAAATCTTCTGGCCATAGCTGAACTTCTCTGACCTCAGGATGTGGTGCTTGGCCTTAAATGATCCCAACCCCTCAACAGGGTCTCCAAGCATGGATCCAGCTCTGCCTGCACAAATGACGCAAAGTTGTTTCCAATACCCCTCTCCCCAAATCCTTGGCTTCAGCAATTGATGCAGACCACCTTCTTGCAAGCCCAAGTGATGCATGGCCCCCAGATACTTCACCTCAAAGGCTCTGCTGTCTCCGGCTGACCAGAAACATCATGGCACCAGTCCTGTCGGTGCCACAGCCTGTATGAAGGACAGACCCTGCAGCTCCTGGCTTGTGCAGCCCCAAGGCCCTTCAGCAGCTGGGCTCTGTGCTGGCAAAGGCCAAGGCTGGAGGCAGAGCTGGGGCCATGCTGGATCTCTGTCCCTGCCATCCTCGTTGGTAGAACTGAAGATGCTCACGTTGGCTCAGGGCTCTTAACACCACCCTATCCAAAACAGGACCTCAGGGAAAGGAGGGACTATGCCCTGGAGTCCCATCCTGTCCCCTCCCCAAGGCCATGGCGTGGCCATTTGTTGGCTGCGCAAAACCCTCTAGAGGGAGCCCAGATCCCAGACATCCCTGGACAAGGTCCCACAAGGCCACAAAGATGCTGCATGAGTGTCCAGATGTAGGTTTTGTGGGGATTTTGATTGGTTTAGTTTTTTCTTAAGGCTCCACACTGCCTTAATGGCCTCACTGGCCACAGCTATGGGCTCGCTTGCCCTCTCTGAACATTTCTGCACATTCTTGACTCCCCAGGTGCCTTAGACCTCACTGAAGGAGGGGTGAAGTCTTCTGTGGGTGGGTGCCATGGTGGTTACAGCATCTTCAGCAACCTACTGGGTGCTGCTGGGTGTGCAAAGCCCCCCAGATCCTCTCAGGCCAACGGGAGCCACGGGCATTCAGGGTCTCTGCTCACCAGGCTGTTTCTCTAGCCTGCGCATCTCTGGGCCACCCGAAACCTAGCCACTGAGCGCAGGCAGGGAGGTGAAGGAAGTTTTTCCTGGCTTGAAGGTAACAGGATGGCTCTGAAGCTTTCTAGTTCCTGCAGCCCTGAGCATAGACACAATCAGGCCTCTGCAGAGGCCCACCAGTTCCGTCCCACTCACAACATCCCTTCTTGCCAGTCGTGGAGCTCAGTGGCACTGAAATAGCCTGAGCAACACCGGTTTTCGTTGCTCACTGGCCACTTAGCTGAGCCTCGGTGCCCAAAGCTTTGCTCAGCTCCTTGTCGTTCTCCTCCTGGACCCAGCAGCATACTGTGTGGTCTCCTCCACTCTGCTTAAAGGTGGGTTTTTTTACCCTCAATCTTTGTTCTAGCTTCAATGAATTGGAATCTGTTATGTGGTATCACTTCAGGGATACCACAGGCACAAAGTAAATCCCATTAAGGCCAAATTTCATTTTCTAAGTGTTTATGCTTTTTCCATTTCCCCTTCCTGCCTCCAAAGCATCCAGTCTCCTCTCTGGAAGAAGGCATGTTCCCATGCAAGCCTTGACCTGAAGAGAGCCTGAGCTCAATGTCCTTGTAAGTATAACCCTTCCTCAGGGGTCCCCCATAGGAAGGCCCATAGAGCTCCACCTGCCAGGGGATTTCCCTATGGGATCCCATGGCCAGAGGAAGAGCAAAGGAGGCTGCAAAGCCCACCCCACGCTTTCTTAGGGTGTCATCTGTGATAGCTGCTTACTTCCTTGCAATAACCAAGCGATGTGTCTGTAAAAGCTGGATGCTGTGGTATATTTTAGGGAAGGAGGATAGACAAGGAGCACTCTGCTACGTAGCAAGACAGCAAAGGAGGCTGCAAAGCCCACCCCACGCTTTCTTAGGGTGTCATCTGTGATAGCTGCTTACTTCCTTGCAATAACCAAGCGATGTGTCTGTAAAAGCTGGATGCTGTGGTATATTTTAGGGAAGGAGGATAGATAGACAAGGAGCACTCTGCTACATAGCAAGACTGGGTGCTGTGCAACAAGCCCAATGCAGTTCAGTTTCCTTGGATTTCTTCCCACCAGCCACCGTGGGGTAGCACACAACACATGTGCACTGTACAGCAAATGCACTTGTTGTGGCTGTGTGATTACTGCAGCCAAGGATGCTGCTGAAGCCATTAAATCTTTAAAGCCGTTACAATCTTGTGGATCCGTGAAGCTGGTGGTTGGGGTGGCCCATGCCTGTGGTTAGACTTCCCATGAGCTCTTGTATTGGTAGCTCTGTCATAAAATGTATTTGTCCGCTTTGTGCTAGGGCTGTTCCGCAGAAAGAAGGGGGACCTCTGCTTTGCAGAAACAGGTCCTCGCTCTGCGCTCAAATGCTGATGATAGAGGTTGCATGTGGCCACGACAAGCACAGGGTGGAGGTGGCAGGAAATGATGCTGCATCGATCGACACGGAAAAACACTCCAGCAAGCAGGATATGTGACCCTTGTCTCGTGCTGGAGAGGGATTTGGAGCATTTGGGGGCAGCAGCCATCCTTACTGGTATTTGTAGCTCTTCGCACAGCAGGGCCCTGGTCCATGTCTGGCTATTAGGGAGCCCCACAGTACTACTGTGCGAGGGGTACAGCTTTGTTTCCTTGCAGAAAGGGGCCCTGCAGATCCCAGCACAGTGGCTGCATTCCCAGCGCATGCTGACAGCTAGCCCAGGGCAAGCAGGAATGAGCTTCCCATGGTGAGTTGCTGGGAAGTGGTGAGGACCAGCTTTTTGGCCCTGCCTGGCAGGCAGAGCACAGTGCGTGAAAAAGGATGCTCTGTACGCTGTGTTTCCAACCACTGCCCACCCTCAAGCTGCTCACTCTGGCCAGCGACGGGCCGTAATGGACCACTTTAGCCACTGCGCAGGAGCGGGTGTGAGGCGGGTCCCATCCGGGTGTTCAGCCAAGAGCAATTGTGAGTAGTTTCAAGCAGAAGTCTCCAACCATTCCCCTGTTTAGCATGGTTGAGACAAGGCTTACAAAGGCTTCTTTAGCTGTCTCTGCTGCTTCTTGCACAGATTTCACCTTTTACCAGGTGGGTACAAGCAGGATGTCCTGCAGAGGATGCTGGATCTAGTGGTATCCCAAGCGAAATATCCAGGTCAGGACTTGTGAGTGCATGTGTATGATAAAAGCATGGGCACGAACAACTTCTTCCATTAACCTTAGCGTGTGTGCTGTGGCTTGATTGCACACTGAACGGCAAAAGTCACTCAAGCTCTGAAGGCAGCTGTGTGCCCACCCTGCTATAAGCCATCCCCAGCCTCTGTTCTCCTCCTGCCACTCTGGGCTTCAGGGTCATACATCCCCAGCAGACACTCCGGCATTTCCAGGCCATGCATCTGAGCAGCTGCTGGGTGAACTGGGAACGGCAACAGAAGCTGCTTGGTGCCACCGGAGCCACTATCGTTACCAGCCAGGCTCTGCCCATGGTAGCTTCCAGAAAGGCTTGCAACAACTTTCTTCCCCATCCTCACTCCTCCCTTCTCCTCCTCAGCTACTTCACAACATCAAATCCCTGAAGTCTCCATTCGTCCTTTCTCAGGAGATCTGGTTTAGCTGTTGGTGAAGGATTTACACTCACTGCTGCCTGTAGGAATAAGCCCCATGGATATTAACCATATCAAGGCCTTGCTGGATTGCCTCCTCCAGCCCGGCTGGATCTTCCCTCCTTTCCTGCCTGGTCCTTTATTAATTTACAAGTCCTATGAAGTCCCGACACAACATCTGATTTCCATCCAGTTGGACAGTAAACTGACATTTTTCTCACGGTCTCTGTGCTCTTGTGCTTTGGGTCTCTGCCAAGCACTCCACATCTTTAACTTGCCTTTTTTTTTTCTTTCAGATAGAGTTGTCCTGGTCCTCCTTCTCTCCTCCCCTGCCCCAGCCTTTAAAGGAAACAAAATGAAAAGGTCAACAAGAAGAACCAGGCTCCTTTCAGGGGATAAACCCACTCCCCTCCCGCCGTGCCAAGTGGCACCGACATGCTTTCCTGCAGTCCCGGCAACAGTGGCTGCTCAACTCTCTGCCCTGAAAGCGAGAAACATAGCAGCTGGTGCTGATAAAAGGGGTTGTTCTCCCTATCTTTCCCATTTTGCTAAGGGCTCTGCTGCCACTCGGTCATAAGTCACTGCCCCCAGTCACTTGTTAATGCCAGGCAGGGTCGCAGTTACACTGCAGGATATTTATGCTTTCCAAAATAACCACTCTCATTCTGGGGGACAAGTGGGTGTTCCTGTCCCCACAGTGCAGCAAGCAGTGGTGTTTCGCTGTTTGTTCACTTCCAGCCATCCTGGGAAAGCAGAGCAAATGCAACGCGTACCCTCAAACTCCCTTTCTTTCCCACAGCCCCATACCTTTTTGCCTTCTGCTCTGTTGGCTGGCAGGCTGGGAAGGAAAGAGGAGCACATTCTGTTTTATCCCTCTGTAAAACCTCTTTCTCCCTGGTACATTGACCCTTTGACACCCATCCAGACAGACATGAATACAGGGATGCCAGCAGATATGCTGACCCAAGCACCAAAGTCGTGGCCCCAGTAACCCAAACACCAGGGTGGTAGAAACTAGTGCGCATAGCAACGCCTTGCAGCTGGCTGAAGGCGGCAGGAATCAAGGCAGTTTCCCCAAAATAGCCCACAGTATCTTAGAAAAACAACCAACTGCAGGAGCACCCTCCACTCCCACTAACTGCCGGCATTGAAAAGCACCACGGCTACGTTGCAGCTGGGGCTACGTGAAGTGAGGTGCCATGACGGCTCTCTTCTGCTTGGAGACAACCTTGAAACAGTAAATCTGAAGTTGTGGTGAAAACATCTTTCTGGCTCAGCTGGTTCATTTGGGCAGGTCCCATGGCTGCTTATAGTGACTCCCTTTCATGCCCAACATGAAGACATGAGAGTGAAGAGGAACCAGCACAAGCATTTGCCACCTTCCTCTGTCATCTGCCATGCCGCTGCATCACTGTGTCTTATCACTTCTAGTATAGTGGAATTATTAAGTACTGCTGGCTGCTGTTTGGGTGCCAAATTCATTTATCCAACGAAAATCGAGCTTTATTAGCTGTCCTGCTCTTCTCCTCAGTGTTTCTCCAGCCCCGCGCGGATGAGTCACTCCTAAACCCGCAGCTGATGCAGAAGTCATTGGAGATGACTAAGCACTTTAGGAAATGAACCCTCCAGTTTCTCAGGCGGCAGCTCTTGCTGTGCTTTCACACCCCGACACCCATCTGCCATCACAGCAGTTGGCTGTCAGGGCTGTGTGTCCCCTTCTCACGCACAGGCGCGTGTGTGCAAATTTGCTCTTGTGCAAAGAGTTACTTTGATCCCAGTGAACTTTGTTCCTTCTCGATTTCCTCCATAGGAAGCAAAGTCCCTCAGGTCAAAAGGGCTCCCTGTTTTACGCAGGGGAAGTCTTATGGTAGCATAGATACACAGCCTTGCCATCAAAACAGGACTGTTTTTCTGGGAAAAAAA
>NW_010099477.1:2760-8262 GCF_000699245.1 Pterocles gutturalis | reverse complement strand
AGGATGGGAATGGGAACGGGGTGGGGTTCGTTATTAAGCACAGTATGTTGGCTGCAACCTCCAGGCTGAGAAATCCCTAAAACACCAATCACCTATGCTGGGAAGATTTCGGAGAGGAAGGATTTCTCTGGCTATACCCTCTTTTACCCTTTTCCTAAGAATTTTTTGGCTTTATCCTCTTTTACCCTTTTCCTAAGCATCTGCTGCAAGCTATTGCTGGGGACAGGATACAGGGCTGGGAGGTGCTGGCTGTCCCCCCGCAGCTCTTCTTCCTAAACTGAAAACAGAAACAAGTGGAAACACAGGGAGAATCTGGGCCCTTGATCGAAGGTGAGGGGGCAGTGATGGAGGAGCACTTGTCTGTAGCAGCCAGCCTCACTGGCAGCCTGAGTTTGAGTTTGCAAATGTGCTACCCAGTGTATGTGAGTGGCAGGGCTGGGGTTGTCCTGGCTCTTTCAGAACCCAAGCAGCAAGGCTGAGGTTGGGCAGCAAGGCGACAGAGCCCGAGCATTGGCAGCGTAACACCTACAAGCTCTTGGGAGAGCATCCAAGGACCATTCATTTCACAGCCTTTGTACAGGGACTGCTGAAGTGGTAACACTGCAGCCTTTGGTTTTATGCATGTATTGAATCAACTGCGCCAGTCCCATCACCAACAAGCAGCCCTGGCTCGTGGTACCTCGGAGTGCTGCGTGGAGGAAGGATGCACCTCACCCAGTTACGCATGTGTCTGGGAAAAGTTCATTTTCCATTTGCATTGGCTCTGCTGAAACAGAGGAAGCAGCCTACGATGTCTACAGAGAACGGGCTCAAGCATTTCAGACATTTTGGGTGCTTTCCATCTGCACCACAGACAACTCATTTTTAAAACTCCTTCAGCTAACCAGGAATTGGAAACCAAACCCAGACAGCCTGTAGCTCCATTTTCAGGAGGCTTCAAGTGGCCCAACACAGCTGGAGACAATGAACATCAAAAAGCACAGATTTGTCCAAGCGCATTATCACTGGCCACCCTGGCTCTTTGCTCAGAGCAGGCCTTGGGTTTCAGCAGAGGAATTAACTCACCGGAGTGCGTCAGGCCAACCCAGGTGCTTGGTTCTGTCATTTTCAAATATTATCTGCTTGAAAGACAGGAGACTGAGTAATGCTAAGGCGACTCGGTTGCACCACGCTATTTTCATTTTCAGAAAGATGCTTCGCATAGAGCTGTGACTCCACGAACATCCCATCCAGCACTCGTCCACAGCAGAGATGCATTTGCTGGTGGTAAAACAGGAGGTTGCTGTCCCAGTCTCATAATCTGGAGTCTTTACTCTCAAGAAATTTTCAAGTTTCCCCATCCCAAAGACACGATTAGGAAACACTTTGCTGCCAGACCCCAAACGTGTCCCGGTACAGCTACACCTTCCCTACATTATATGGAGATGGAAAAACTGGCCACTTGGCCAAGGTGCTCGCTGCAAGGCACCCTGGAAGTGATGGAAGTGGAGTGATTTTGCCTCCTGCACCGTAGCTGGCTCCCACGAGGTGGCAGCCAGGTGACACCCTGGCCAAGACCCTGCAGCCCACCCTCAGATCTCCTGCACAGACCCCACCGGCTGCAGACTCTCTCCAAGCAACATTTACTCCTGCTGGTTACTTATTGTTAGGTGTTCCAGAGTATTGGTTTCAGCATGTATCCATCTTCCCCCAGCTCGAAGCCCTTTTTTTTCCAGGCTGTCTGCTGCTTGGATTCTCCCTGAGCTGATGCTCACCCTCTAAGTATAATTGCAATACAAAGTAGTTTCAGAATAGCATGCAATAGTGGCTAATTATTTGGAACAATTATACATAACAAAGACAGAGCCAAGCAGCAAGAGGGCTTAATTGTCTGGCCAAGCATGAAATAGCACAGGATTATCGCTACCAGGGGGAGGGGAGGCAACAGAGGAGAATTGCCCCATAGAATAGGCAAGAATCCAGGCTGCTCGGGAAGGCAAAGTTTATTGAAGAAATTGAAAATTCCTCTTTGAAGCATCTTCCGAGATGCCAGAGAAGACATGAAAAGGATAATGACCCAGAATATGGGCTTAAGGCACAAATCCCCGTGCTGAAGGACTCCAGACCTGCAGACGCTTAAGCACATGCTTAGATTTTAAGCACATGAATAGTCCCCTTTGACAGCTCACGTGCTTAGAGTTAAACTCAGGCACAAGTATTTGTAGGATCGGAGCCCAGATTTTTATTACAACTAGGTTCTTCTCAGCAATGAAAGAAGAGACCCATCAAGCACACAAGCTCCTAGGGTGATGCTCTGAAGACCTTTACTCCACATGAGCACTTGTGATGGGCCATGGGGACATCTGTACCTTCCCCCTCTGCCACGGAGCTGGGGGAACAACAACAGTGCAGGTGGTGAGAGCAGCACCTCTGAGACATGGGTTAAGGGTCTGCTCTAAGAGCCCACAGGTGTGGGGGAGAAGAAGGTGAGGAGGGTGCAGAATGGAAGTGGGATGGCTGTGAAAAACACAGGTGCTGCAGGTCTTGCTGGGGTTCAGCCTTGCTTGGGAGCACCAGAGAGCAGCATCTAGAGGAGCTTTTGAGATGGTAGGAAAAGCAGGAATAATCATCATTTAAAAAACTTGAATAAAATATTAAAAATTCCTTCAGAATATGAGCAAATCAATGCAATAATAGCTCTTCTGCAAATGTTCTCTGTTTAAGCATGCACCTGTTTTTGTTTCTTTCTGCAGAACAAGGTTTCTTTCATGTGAGATCTTCCCTGCTCTTTCCCCATCTCTGAAGTTTTTTAATTTTGGGGGTTTTTTGTTTTGTTTTACTTTGTTTGGTTTTTGGTTTTTCGGTTTGTTTGTTTGGTTTTTTTTTCCCCAAGGCTTCCCATTTTTACAAGACAGCAACCTGCTGGGCAGTAGCACTTATCCCCCTGCTTGGACCTAGATCACTGTTTTTCAATTATCTTTAGGGCTTGAAAGATTTGTTTTTATTAGTGGGACAAGAGCCTTGTGCTGGTGATTGCAGATGTTCCAGTCACTGTTGGAGTGGTAGAAAGAGAAAAATCAGAAGGTGGAGTATGGATGCTGTGGGCTTTGGTGGGCTGACTCTGACTACAGGAGGGTATGAGCCCTATGGTACCTACTGCCCCACATGTTCCCACATTGCATGTCCCAGACCCACAGATGCCTGAAGTTTTGGGTGAGGGTGCCCATGACAGCAGCAGCATATGAGATCAGTCCAAGTCTGGGAAGTTAGCTGTGAAGGAGACTTTTCCTTAGGAAAAATGGGTGGACATATGGATCTGTCCCATGAGAGGCCAGAGCCCCATCCCCACCCCCAGGCTATCCCCTACACACCCACACCAGACCCCTGAAGGCTCTGCAGGACTGTGCTCCACAGGGTGGGAGCTGCTGCTAGAGGAGGTGACACTACCACCACCTCTGTTATTGCACATGGGCTCTTACCTGCAGCTCAGGCATTGGCACCCATAGGTCCAGGATGACTGCTAGCAGCCACTGGAGGACATTATATGATATATACAGCCTTCCCCTGTGATATGTGCAACCTCCTTACCCTTCTCAGAGGCAGACATTGTAGAGAGCATGTGCTACGGAAAGCCCCACATTGCCTTCTCCTCCTTTACATCCAAATACCCATACCATGGGGCTGGGCAGCCGACATAACCTATGGGGAAGTGACAGGCCAGCATGTGTCAGTGTGGGCTGTGATGGCTCTCAAGCGCTTGGGACCTTCCCGAGCCACCCCAATGCCTCGGCATGCTGCCAGCCCACCAAGCCTGTGCAGCAGCCCAGAGCAGCAGGGCACGGATAGAGGATTTTCTCTGAAGCCAGAGGTTAATTATGCTTTATTGGATAATTTTCAGCTGCCGGTCCTGGCAATAAAGGGGATTTCCTCTAGATGGCACGCTTATCTCTGTGCTGGGAGGGAAGCCCCACCAGCCTGCTTCCCCCGCAGGACCCCAGCGATGTATGTTCAGGAAACAGATAACTTGTCCCAATGCCTCATGCCCTTTTACAACACAATTTTAAAACTCAGCATCTAGACTATGCAAAAGCCTTGAAAAAGATAATAAAAAAGGCATTTCAAAATGAGCATTGGTGGGATCTGGTTCACTGAGTGATGCTGAGTATCCATCCTGCAGAAATCAGGTCTTTCCAAGTAACGTAAAGCCAGATGTGAAACACCAATCTTTCCTTCAGCAGCCCTCAGTGTCATTTCTTCTGTCCGAGCAATGCAGCTCCCTCTTCCCAGCAAGAATGAACAGATGCTTACTTGCAGTAAGTGAAAGAAGGAGGGACGTGTGTGAATGTGAAGCTTTAACACCCCCCGAGTGGCTGGATTAGTTTTAATCTGTGTGTTAACAGGCTTTCCCTCTCTTGCCTCTGTGCAGCTTGGGGCAGCAATTTCTTCTGGTCCTTTGCAGAAAGGGGCAGAAGTTCACACCAGTCTAGAGATGCTGGGGATGGATTTCTTGTGTGTTTGTTTTACCTGCTGTGCACTGCAGAGCACCTATTTTATAGAAATTGAGAATTGTCCCTTGCAGCGACACCAATGCTTCTACAAAGCCAGCCTGGGATGCACCAGGGCTGTGCGTCCCAGTGCACAAAGCAGGGATTAACTTTGGGTCCTGGACCTGAAGGAAGGAGCTGCGGGGTGTGGAAGTGCCAGAGCTGGGCTCTGGGGTGCAGCTGTGACCTGGTGGAGATGCAGTGGAGGAATCGGCATCTGCAGCCATGTGCAGGGGGCAACAGGACTGAGGGTCACCCTTTTGTGTAGATTCAGCCCCAAACTATTACAGTGGTGCCTGGTTTGCTAATTTTGCCTGTCGTTAGTGATCCAGATGAAAAGTCCGCTGTCTGCCCATCCCCTTTTCTACAAGGCTCTCCTTTGCTGGATAAAGGGATGAGGTTAAGGTGTTTGGCTCTGCCTCTGCTTCTCTGCATGGGTGAGATACTTCACCTTCCTCCCCATCCTTTAGGTTGCAAACTTGTTCCTTGTGTTCATTCAGCTCCTTCACAAAATGGGAACAGAGAAAAGGAGCCCTGTGCCATATTCCTGTGCAGCAGCAACATCACAGCCTCCAGCTGACTGAAGCAGTCTTATTTAAAGTCAAGAGGCAAAATATATCTACAAACCTGTTCGAGAAGCAGTTCTGTAGATACCAGCATGTGTGTGCATGGCTGATTTTTTACAAGGATACAGCAGATTCACCCTAACCTGATCCCCAGCTGGAGATTGCTGGATGCTTCCAGACACAAAGACTCCTATCCCCAGCCATTTACTACATGTAGAAAAAAAAATAAAAGAGGATCAAACACTATTTGTCCCAATCAAGACATATTCCAGTAGTTTTACACCTTCTCTGCAGTTTCCTCCTTTGAAGTCCCTCTCTCTGTATTGCTCCTTGCCCCCGAGCTGGGGGTCCTCAGCTGATGTTTCTGGCAGAAGTGGATTTTTGCCAGCTGGGTGGGTGAGGTGGGCACTGGG
>NW_010099477.1:0-2729 GCF_000699245.1 Pterocles gutturalis | reverse complement strand
ACCATTGAATGCAGAAAACTCAGCAGCAGGGATTTCCTGGGCACGTTTTGCATGATCAGATACTAACATGGAAAACCTGGTCTCAGAAACATGATCATGGGTGTCTACATTTCTTATCATGGGTTTCTACGTCTTGTGAATCTGGCCGTTTATTTAGGCTCTTGCTCTGGTGCACCCACTTTCTGAAAATCTGATTCCATTCCCCCTCCTCCCTGCAAAAAAATCCTTTATTTTATTTTCAGGAGATTCAGGGGAGAATGAAGTGATGACTTAGCAGGCTTGTTTTCACAGGTATATTTTTCCTTGTGTGGTAGGCACAGTTACCAGGCTGTTCTCTACACGTTGCCATGTGCCAGAGCATAATTGCCTTCCACATGCATCGGCCTTTGGCTAATGTGTTTTTTATGGCAACCAGCAGAGCTGGATTTGGTGAGTCTCAAAAGTGCACCTGGTGGTTTATGGCTTGAAATCACAGCGTTCCTCTGAGTCATGTAAGAGTCTGTGTGTCTATCCACCTCTTTTCATGTCAGATTGCTGAAGAGCAGTATGAAAAAAAGCTTATACCAAGCCAGAGTTAATCACTTGAGTGTTAAGCTGTGTATGAGTTTGCCCGGTGGGCTTCAAGTCCATGTGGGATGGGATCAGTTATGAACAGAGGGAAGCAGAAAAAGTTTTTGAACGGCAAGTCCAAAACCAAGGTCCTAAATTCAGATCACAGCACCTAGATAAATGTGTATGTATGGAGGGAATGGCGTTCCCCACTTGTCTGAAGGGCAGGAAAGACAGAGAGACTTGTTCTCCAGAGGTTAATGGGGGTTCAGCCCTGCAGATGGGGTGTCTGGGAAAAGCCTCCCTTGAAATCCAGGCCTTTTTTGGTGTGGTTTTTGGGACATTTGAGTTTGTAAACGCAAGTCAACAAAGCTGAGGTATCTGACATCTGAGCACTGCAGAAATCGATGTAGGCATTTGGCTCCAAGTGGTTTCCAAACTGGGAATTTCACACATCTCGCACTATCCAGCACCACCATTTCCAGTTACCTCCCTGGAGCTGGGAGCTCTCGGTGTGCAGGCTGCAAACAGATCTTTGCAAGCTGGGAGCTGGCAGTAGAGGGCTGGAAAAAAGGTTGAACTGCAGGGAGCACTGAAGGTCTGAGCCTTGGATATGGAAAGAAGAGAAATAATATCAAAGGAAATCACATAAGTGGAAAAAGAGCCCCCTGGGGCAGCCCAGGCAGCAGCAGGTCTCTCTTGTTCATGTTTTCAGAGAAGTTAGAGGTCAGCTAAGCCTGATAACGAGGTAATACAGAAAAATCCATCACTGAGCCTTGGGGGACTTGTAGATGCCGTTCTCATCAGAATAAACGAATTTAGATACTGCTCGGCAGAGGAAACAAGAACGATTATGTATCGCAAAACCAACAGATCATCTGAAAGGATCTGGGAGAAACATCGGCTGTGCTGGAGCTAAACCACCAGCACTGCCCGAGGCAGCGCATGGAGATGCTGCAGGGTCCGATGTTACCCTTCCCCGGGCTTTGTCTCCCGGTAACCCCCGGGGGATGCTCCGGCCGGGACCCGCTCCCTTGGGCGGGGGCACGGACGATGCTCGGGCAGGAGACGCGATCGCACCCCGCGATGCTCCGGGGCTGCTGTCCCCTCCCCTGCACCTCCCACGGCAAATAACGGTCTCGGTGGACAAGCAGGGAGGGAGTTTTTCCCCGTGGAAAATAAAATATTCCTGGTAGCTGTTGCCCTTTTGCAGCTCCCAGAGGCTCGACCCCCTCCCACGGAGATTCCCGGGAGAGGGCACCGGGAGCCCCGGAGGGGGTAACCTCGGCCGGGGGGATCCACCTGCTAAAGAGGTCTGCAGGGCATCAAAACGCCGAGCCAACACGCCTGGACCAAACACCTCATTTAGACAGGCGGGACAGACAGTGAAAGTCAATTTAAATGAGAAAAAAAAAATCCTGATCTGATTATGGCCTTTTATCTTTTCCCACTACTTTTGAGACTTTCTGGGGACTGTCCCCACCCTGCCAGCTCTCAGCCCCCCACATATTTGATAGCGCAACTTCACATGAAATGTAAAGCAGAATCGGATTAAAACGGGAGATGGGAAGGGAGGCAGTCTGTAGTGAAATACTTAAGAGAGGAGAGCAGAAAAATTAAAAATCTGCCCAAGAAAAAATAAATACTTCCAGCCCCTCACGCCTGGGAACAAGGGGACGATGACAAGGCAATATTTTCGGGCAGATCGATAGGGTTTCTCTTTCGGGAGACCGCAGCATTTCCTACCCCGATTGTACAAACCCGAGATTAAACCTTGCTCCGGGTGCGGATGCGCGGCCGGGAGCGCGCGTGTGTGTCAGTGCGTGTCTGGGATCCCACCATCTGGTTTGTTTCAGTCCAAGCTTTCCCTTTTTCTAAATCATTTTGGGGCGGGTGTAGTTTGGGTACTTTTTCTCGTTTTGATTTGTTTCTGCAGCCGATCTGGCGTGGCAAAGACGAGCCTAATACCGACTCGGGGGACAGGAGCCACCCGCAGATGGAGGGACCGAGACTCATTCACTGTCATTTCCTTTCGGGTCGTTTCCGACTTCAACGGGGACGATATTTTGCCTTGAAACAGGCAGTAATAGTGTCGATGGCGGCTGATCGCGACATGCTCTTTCCCGAGCTGCGGCGGCGGGGGATGCGCGATACTGGAGGGGACGGTCCAGGCGGGAGCG
>NW_010099476.1:0-13012 GCF_000699245.1 Pterocles gutturalis | reverse complement strand
CGCGGGGGCTGCCTGGAAAATACCACAATAGTCCGGTGCCGCGTAAATCCCTTCGTTCCTCAGAGTGCTGCAGGCCGATGGACATTTCTGAGCCTATTTTGAACATTTCTAGGTTCAGACAATGGGATTTGCACAGCCGCCTAAATCTGGGGCTTTTTTAACTACTTCTGCATTTTGCACATGACTTATTTTTCCTGTGTTCCTCTTTTTATTAGTTGCTGTGAAGATTTTAGTCAGCTCTTTGCTGTCCTTGCACGGAAAAGGACAAGGTAGTGGTTCTGAAATGATGTCAGGTGAACAAAATGCGGAAACAAAACAGAACATGTAGAGCAGAAGTGTAGAAACGAAATAGAACAAAAAGTATAAAGCATATACTTTACTTATATTCTCTGTATTGTTCTGTAACTGTACAAAAAGTACGGTATTTTCAGGCAGAAATTTAGCTTCCCCTTTGATTGTAATTTTTGCATACAAAGATGGGTTTTTTTAAAGTTTGTGAATGAAAGGAGGACTTTTTATTCAGAAGTGTTACAGAGTTTTAAGTAAGACTTTGAGCTAGGCAAGCTGGTTTTGTTAGTCTGGCAAATTTTGTTGTCATTTCCATGTACTCTCTGTGATTTCAGAGGACTCAATTCCAAAGAATGAAAGGGAAAAATAACTGAGGGGTAGGAAAAGGAAAATACTGAAACCTGGATAGAGAGATGTGACTTACAGTCCTCGTCTGAATTCAGTAAAACTGAAGAGAGAACCTAGAAAGATTAAAAAAAAAAATAAAAGAGCAAGTAGACTATCTTCCATCTTCAGGTGCAGACAGATCTCTGCATTGGACATTCCTCTGATTGTTTTAGGATTAGTATTATGGTCCTTGTATTACCTACAAGACTAGAGATGAGGCCTCCCCTCTACAAACACAGAGAAAGAGAAAGCCTTGTCCCAAAACTTTGAGAGTGTAATCACCATGGAGGAATTGGGGGCTAGTGACAGGGATATGTGAAGTAACTTGTCACACAGTAAGCGGCAGAGACAAGGAATAGCGCTCCTTTGAAAAGAGCAAACTATACTTGATACTTCAAGTGATTTCCAGACTTAGATCTTTCAAGTTCTCAGAGGAAATAATAGGGCTGTGGAAACCCCAAGTTTATCCTCCTAACTGACCTTAAATTCAACAAAGCGCACAGACAATATAAAGAATGCAGATCACATGGCAACTGTTGGTTTCGGGACTTATGCACTCAGCTGGAGATACGTGAGCCCTGATCTTTAACCTCAGAGAAGACATCTGGGACATCAAAGCATTCCACCTTTTTTGACCTGATCATAACTTAATTCAGGCAAGAAGTATGGTGTCTCTCTTGAGTCACCAAAGCTCATTCACCCCTGGAAACTTTCGTCTTTTAAAGTTTTCATGAGTTTCTAGAAGGGAGTACTGAAAAACTGAGACCTGAAGGACTAACTAATCACCTAATGAGAGAGCTAAAGCTGGGAAGATTTGGAGGAGAAGATTGCTGTGACATGGGGACAGCTTCAGCAAATGGAGCAGGCAGATTGGGACATGAGTAAGACAAAACTAGACTGAAATACCACCTCTTCCTTTGTTTTGGAAACATCAACCAAAAATAAGAGATGCTCGCCAAGGTTACATGTAGCCTCTTATCAGCAACCTTGCTCTGGAAGTCCTCATAAATTTTCAAGCTGCAAAACCACTCTGTTTCTTTGCTCTTCAAAATAGATGTGAGACTGCAGGGAGCCTTTTCACTGTCATCTGTATCCTGTTTACGGATTTCGTCGCTCTGGCTTCTCTCTCCTATGCTTGCTTTTTCCTTACTGAAAAAGAAAAAACCAAACACCTCTAGATGCCTGATTAAGAGTCAAACAGGAAAGCACAGTCGCTGAAAATAAGTCTGAGGAAGTGTAACTGCCTCTGGCAAGATACTCTACTACTCAGTTAAGGAAAGATGGTGTAGGTGGGACTTAAAGTCAACAGGATAAGAACCATGCAAGTGTTCAGGAGCAGAAGGGGAGCGCTACATATGGAGGTCGTAGATAAACTACCACATTGCTGGGATTAGAAGTTCCATGCCAATTTAAGCTACAGACTGTCAATGTGTCTTTAAAAAGGGGAATAAATGAAGGCTTTTATATATCTGTGCTTTTTTTCTCCCATGTTTGTGTGTAAGCATGGCTCTGACTGCAAACAAATGTGCTACAAGGTGATTCATAAAGTGTTTTAATTAGTTGCCTGGCATGTAACCTGTGATATGCACTTTGAGGGTTCATGGATAGCTACTAAGGGAATCCACAAAAGAGGATGTTGAAAAGCTAGCCTGTTATCAAATTTAATGTAAGAGAGACTCAGGGGAGCCTGCAGTTCCAAAAAAGGATGAAAACCAATGTATTAGTGGAAGTAATAATTTTTCTTTTCTTGGCTATTTATTAAAAGACAACTCTTCAGTTCCTGTTGATAGATTTAGGTTAGCTTGAGAAGAAATTCATCCCTCGTTCCTTTTAAAAGTAATACTGCTTCAGAAGAAAAAATCCCAGACGTAGCATTAGACAGCTAATTTTTGTGAAATATTATCTCTAGGAAGTTTCAAATGAAATACATACATCGAGGCAACAAAGCAGTTTTAAAATACACAAAACCTTGTGTCTCTGTAACATGATCACATCTTAAAATACTCAAAAGTAAAAAATAAGAAATTGTGAAGCAATCATAACAGCTTTAAGTGACATGTATTGCACTTGCAGTGTGGAATCCATTTTGCTCCCCCTCAAAAACCATGCAACTCTTGTTGGAAAAATTGGACTTATGTACAGTGAAATATTTTTTTATTTATAATATTGTAAAGATTTTTAGTTAATCTTGTTAATCAGTTAAAACAACTGCTGCAGATCAATTGTATAAGCTCAGAACAGCGATGAAGAACCTGTATATAAGTAACTTGTGTTATACTGTCCCATAAATATAGTATTTAGCAGAGTAGCAAAGCTGTAGCAGTAGCATACTATATCTAGGCAAAAAGCTGTTATAGTTGAACTTGATTATGTGGGACATCTGTTTTCTTAAATGTCTGAAAACTTGTCTTCAGTGTGATCTTGCCTCTTAGAAATATTTTGCTGTTGAAGTTTCTCTGCACTGGTGTGAGTCATGCTTGGGTTCGTTAGTGTCATTTAAACTCCTTGTACCTTTGTGCAACAGGAGGGGTAGACAGACAGATTCGCTTTTTATCAAAAAAATGAGTGACTGTATTTGCTCAAAGTTTCTAGTAACGATCCAGCTGCTAGAGTGAATCCTGATTACTTGTAAAATAGTTCTATTGACAGTGATTTAGATTCTGATCCCATCAATGTTTCTATCATGATGCTGCTGGCTCCCACTTACACAAGGTTACTTTTAGAACCAGGGGAGCCTTTGGCAGTTATTTGAATACCTAAAAGAAACCGATCCTTGAATGTATCACTATTCCAAAGATTTTTACAATGCTTTTGCACTCTCTGACAGCCAGAAAAGGGATAGCATGGTTCTAGGAACTCTGTTAGTATGGTATTTCATGGAATCATAGAATGGTTAAGGTTGGAAAGGACCTTTAAAGATCATAAAGTTCTGACCCCCCTGCCATGGGCAGGGACACCTCCCACCAGCCCAGGTTGCTCAAAGCCTCATCCAGCCTGGCCTTGAACCCCTCCAGGGATGGGGCATCCACAGCTTCTCTGGGCAACCTGTTCCAATGTTCGGGTGGGAAAAAATGAGTAGCACTAACACGCTGTTATTTCCATGTCACAGACGTTACCCCACTGTTGAAATACGTGCTGCGGCCTTCAATGGGTCAACACATGTGCCTGTACCATCTGACAGCGCTTTTCTTAAAGCTTTGCTTTTTGAACTGAGACTCATAGATGACCATATTTTTGTGGAGCATCGAGATACGTGTACTCGAGTCAATCGTTCGTCAGTATACTCAGTTCGCACTGAAGGAGGGGATCTCTGGCCCGTGCTTGCTTTTCAGAAGAGTGGTCTGATATATGCCTGTCTTCCACTGGTTGAGGAGACCTTGGAGCCACGGCCACCCCTCCTTACCGTTAGCGGGCTGTCGCAAGGACTGGCTCTTTTGTTAGGCATTGTGGACTACATCTCTCCAAGTCGGAAAAATGAAGCAGAGATGAGTGCAAAAATAGGCCAGCTACGAAATTTGCTTATACAGGCCTGTCCACTTGGTACCCCCTTAAACACAAACATACGCAGCTTAAACAGCTCGTTCGATGACATTCAGGAAATGCCTACAGATGAGAATCAGCCGGCTTGGAGATCCAACACGTATAAAGGCAAACCTCAGGTTAATGTCTGTATCAGTGAAAAAGTCAAGTGTATGCAGTATGACAAGAGAGATGTTGTGGACACATGGCAGGTTTATGGAACTGTAAATTGCAAGGTGAGAGCATTCTTTGTGCAAGTCTAACCAAAGTATTTTTCATGCAAGGACACTGAGAAAGTAAATACTCATGTTATTTTAGGTTGGTATGTGATCAGTGAATTTCTAATACTTTCTAATATTTGAATGTATAACAGACTATTACATATTACACTGATGTGTCAGCCATGGTTTTTTATTTTGATCTTCACTGTTTTTCCTGCATGCTTCATGCATTTTGTCAGTAACTATTTATGGGACTTAAATTTCCAGCAGTAGCTACATTGCCTGTATTTTCCCATTTTTTTTCTTATTTTAAATGAAATACGGAGAAATCATTTCATACAGTCTTTGCATATAGAGACTAAGAAATGATAGTGCTAACACCAAGTTCCCAGCTATCTAATAAGCAATGTGTTACATAGTGATTAGAAACAATTTCTGAATGAGTCTTCTACAAGTGTCTTTACATGAGCATTTTTATTTAATTTTCCTACAAAACAAAAGTTTAATCTTCTATCCTACTTTATTCTATTACAACAACATTTTGAATCCACAAATGCTGTTTGTTTGGCTGATGTAACAACTGTTGATACAGAAACTGGTGAAAGATTCTGGTTGTATCTTATCTGGAATGTTTTTATATGTGACAATGGTTTTCATTGTTTAGTACTGAAAATTGGAGAATGCTAAATAGATCAACAATAATTATTAAATATATTAATATTTGTGTTTTCTATAGTTGATGTATTTAACATTCTTTGTTCTGAATTATGCTTAGGAAGCACACTATATTATCACTGTATTTGTAACTGCTGGTGTTTTGAGCACAGAAAGACCTAATAAAGTGGATCATGGTAATTTAATTATTTCCAAGAGGTAGGATACTCCTCTCCAAAGGAAGCCAACCTAAGTCCTGCGCTTCTGAAGATGGGATTATGTGGGTGAACAGCTTCCTGCTCTCAGAGGGGCAAGTTTCTAGGACATCTTGCAGAGGGGATGGCCTTACATAAGAAGAAAGCCCTGGTGTAATCATGGGCTGCTGAGCTGGCACACAGAGGGACTAGACAATGGATACACTGCACATGGTTGCCATGAGAAAGCTGACATGGGACCACAGTGGCCATTAATAGCGTGCTTGAATCCATTAAGCAGATGCTGTAAGAGTAACTGAAGTAATTAGACTATCACCAAGTGTGTTTATGTAACGTTCATAATGATGTAGCTCTACAGTAAGTCCTTGACTTGCTTATCTGCTGTTTTCTTGCTGAAGTGTACTTGTCAATGAAGGGACATTTAGCCAAGACTTTGTCACTAGCCACACTGTGGGAAAGGCTACAGAAATGGCAAAGGGACTTTGTTTTGAAAGTATTTGTCAGGACTAATGTTTGAAAAATTTTTAGTGTGTTTTTTTTAATATTTGTATTCAATTTTTGGACATTAATTCTGACTTGAGGGAAATATTTTGGAGTAACTTCTTGACTTCATTTTTTTTCAAGTGTGACATAGAGGGATCTGCACCAAATGTAACCCTTAGTTTGAATCTCCCGACTAATGGTCCTCCACTCCAAGATATCGTGGTCCATCATTGTGTGACTTCTGTTGACCCTGCCATGCTGATGTCCAGCAGTGCTGAGCCACTGGATGATTCTGTGTATAACGGACCTTACAAATTTCCTTTCATTCCTCCTTCAGATTCATTCAACTTGTGTTACTACACTTCCCAGGTAATAACATCCCTGACCCTCGTTATTTTCCAGTCTTCAGATGGGAATAAAAATACCGGTGTTGTTGAACGTCTCTGAATGAGTTTCAGTCTGATACAGGCAGGTAAAATGTTTTTCATATATTAAACTGCTTGGAAAGCATTTCAGGACTTGAGTGATCTGAGTCACATTCAGGACATGCCAGTACCTTTGACTGCTTCGCCTGGCTGCTCTTACTTTAAATGAACCTGAATTAGAAAAAAAAAATGAATCCAGGCTGAGATGTCAATTGCATATGCCACAAATCTACATGTCACAAGCAGCCTGAAGAGTTTGGCATATAATGTTCAAAACCAGTCAGCAATTAATGTGTGTGTTATTTTTTTTAAAGTACCATAGCAATTAAAACGGTATAGAACTGATCTTGTGATGATGGTGTTAACTTATCTTGAGAATTAATATAGTTTTTTCCAGGTTCCTGTTCCACCTATTTTGGGATGTTATCAATTCATTGAAGAGGGATCACAGTTAAAAATGACAGTTAATTTGAAGCTTCATGAAAGCATAAAGAATTATTTCGAGTACTGTGAAGCTCGTATACCTTTTTTCAACAGGTAAGAATAAAGAAATCCTAAATAAATTTCTTCCATTTCTTTGTGATCTTCCTGAAATTAACCTGTTGGGAGTCAATTTAACAGATTATGCTCCATCAAAGTACTGCCAGGGGATACTGACCCTACAAATGTCAGGAAGCTACCTTGGAATTCTTGTAATTTACAGAATACAGAATCATACCAGAGTATTTGGTAATGTTCTGAATACTTCTCTTGCGCATCCTGTTTCCCTGTGGTATTTTTTCACGTGAAACACTGCCACGTCCTCCAGGTGGATTAGGTCTTGAGCTCACTTCCAACACAGGGTTACCTGTGCCTAAAGACTGCTAATCCTAGCTACAGATCAGCTTATCAAAAATATAGCTATTTAAAATTAAAACAATAGTTTTCATCTAAGCCTCTCCGACAACTGCTATGACTATGCTGTCACATAACTATCATGAAAATTTAAAGATTAAACGATACAAAGTTGCTGATGCTGAACATAGTGTTCCTAAAATGCTGTCTGTGTACTAAAAACAGTTAAATATCAGCAGCTCTTTTATGATTACTAGGTTGAGACCACAGTGATTTCCTCCTGCTCTGTAATTTCTTTACATAAATTACGTACGGTGTGCTCAGATAGGTGTGATTTATCTGTATGCACATAAATAATGACTTTCAGCATTTTATTGCTTTCTTTAACAAAATGGGTGTCACCAAATACCGAATGATCCTAATTCCAATGGCTTTCTTTCTCCTCTGTCATACTGCAGGGGCCCAATCACTCAATTAGAGTACAAAGTTAGTTATGGCCAACTGGATTTGTCACGAGAGAAGAGCCTACTGGTTTGGGTCATCGGTAAGCAGAATACCCCTGTGCACTCTTACTCCCTCCCCAGTCAGTTTTGTAAGGTGTAGGCACAGCTGTATAGTTTCTTATAGATGCTGTTTCTGGCTTTAGGACAGAAGTTCCCTAAATCTTTGGAAGTTTCTCTGTCTGGAACCGTGTCTTTTGGCACTGCAGGCAAAGAGCACCCAACTGATTATGTTTGCACTGGGAACACTGCTTATGTAAAAGTAAGTCACAGGCTTTGTCAAAAGAGGCCTTGGTAGTAATTTTTTAGTTATCTTAAATTGGCTATGAAGATACATGGATTTTAAATCAGACATCATTATTAGCCTCATTGTTCTCAGCATGGAGTTTCTGTTTCCTTGCTTACAGGATTTGACATCCTGTCATTTTGGAGTATGCTTGCACACAAGAGCACATAACACAGGTTGCCAGTATTTGCATGGCAAGCGTGACAACATGCATCTGATCATGTTTTCCATCTTTCTGTAGCTGTATTTTAGGATCCCAGACTTCACACTTACTGGATGTTATGTAGACCAGCATTCTGTTCAGATCTTTGCACCAGGAAAACCCAAAATTACTGCATGTGAGTAACTAAAAAAGTAATTTAACTGAAACTGCATGTTGAAGTTATAAACTGTATGTCAATGACTAAAATTATGTAGCTAAAGTTGAACCAAGATTGCTTGGGACATCCCAGAAATTTTGTTCTCTGCTTTGTATTTTTTTTTTTTTAATGCTTAATGCGTCCCTGGAGGAAGGACTGGCATCTCCCTTTCAGATTAAAGCTCTTATTACTCAGTTACAAAGTCAGTCGTTCTCTTGGGCTCTCTCCCATTTGCCCTGGGATGTTTTACTATGCTCTGCATAATGGCGGAACTTCTACTGCGAGGGCAGAGAATGCCTCTCCGTAGTGTGACCTCTTGTTTACGACATTTTTGTCAGAGACATGATATGTGGCAATACCCAGGTACAGAACTCAGCTCCTGCATGCAAGGTGAGGCACTTGCTGTCAGTCATCGCACCACCATCCCTTGGTGGATGTGGCTCTACGTCGAATCTGTGGAGCAGAAACCAAATCTGCTTATTCCTGAGTTAACACATGACTACCTCCAAGTCTGCACCAAAAATACACTAATTGGGAACACAGTAGGCACTCATTAGATCTGAGCAGTACTGTCTAAAGGAAGCATTTTTATTTTTAGCTGTCTATCTGCTCAACTTCTGTCAGTCATGTTAGCAGAAGTCTGTAAATGCCTTTTGAAAACTGCGATCTACACTGTTAATTTTGTGACAGGTCACATTCAGTCCTAAATTGTAACACAAAAAAATCAACATTTTCATACTGTATGTTTTATATCGTATATGCAATTTATATTCATTGAATAAAATCCAAGACATCCACCTGCTTTTGACTTAACCTCTGTTTGAATTTTAAGCTCATGACTGATATATTAGTAAAAGTAATTGAAGCTGAGACTTTAAATGTCTCATTATCAGAAATTATTTTCAAATAGTAAGAGTATTACAGTTTAAAGAGGCCATTATACCTTTTCTGTAAACTAGTAAGGATGGATTAGTAGTTTCTTAACTTGGAAGAAGGAATGTCTGATTGTAAGGCACTCTGTAATGCTTATTTTTCTTGCCTGGTTTTTTTTTTTCAGCCCGGGAACTGATTTCTTCTGATTACTACATCTGGAATTCCAAAGCACCAGCACCTATGGTATACAAAGCCTTATTTGACTAATTTGCTTGTGAATTATTTTTGTATTTAAACAAATCAGACAGCTGATGAGAGTAGTGTCATGATACAGTGAAAATAAATGTTCTCCAACCCTTGTACTTTGTGTGTTTGCTTAATAATTTCTGTTGAGGAAAACCAAAAGAAGTTACTTCCCTTAAAATCATAACTTGGCTTTGAATTGTTTAGTCCTGGATAACAGGTTAGAGAAGACAATTTGAGATGTACTTGCTGTGGCCATTTTTATTTTCCCTTCTAGTACTATCTGGTACAAAATTAGTACCTACAGATACAGACTGGTACGATTGGGCATGTCTTCCGGGAGAGCTCCCAGTTACTTCACTGGTTTTGTAAACCAGAGAGCTCATGGGATGTGAAAGCTTCCAGTGTCTTATTCCTGTCCTAAAGTCACAAGAATCCGTAGGCCCCAGATTAACTTGACAGTTAAAAGCAAGAGTTCTGTTGTTTTCACGGGATGTGTGCAGAATACATAGGAGTCAATAATTTACAAGAATTTTAAGAGGGAGTATGGCATAAGCAGTGCTTCTAAAAGTGGAAATGATACAGGAGTCATCATTGCCTCTGTCAGCAGAAGGGGTGAGTTCCCTTTCACACATGCCTGTGACTGCAGTGCTCTGAAAACCAACGTTGGTGAGGATCCAGAGACATGAACCTGGTTTTTCAAATCACAAGACTAGCTCTGAGCAGGCAAAACCAGCCAAGTTTGCTGGAGCTCCCAAAAAACATCACTGAGATGTTTTCCCTGGAAAAATAGGCAGAAAAGGACTCAGTTTACAGAGGCAGACCACTAATTTTGAGAAGAAAATTGGTATCTGCAGGAACACAGGAAACGGACTTTAAGAGAGTTATCAGGAAATGAGCAAATTCTGAAAGGCTGGTGAAAAACTAAGAGAACCTGGAGGGCAGCATAAAAGGAGAGAAGAATGCTGTCTAATAGCCAAGCACGCTAGCTGCTCCCGCCATTTTTTAGCCCGCTGGCTGCCCCTGCCATACCTCTTGTTTAACTGTACGCTGTGTGATAAATAAGATTAGTCATTATGTAAGGAGAAAAGTTTTAAGCTATAATTTTAAAAATGCTTAGACTGAGATAGTAATCTAATTGGTTGGTTAAATGTTCTAAAAGGTGGATTAATTCAGGTGAAACATGCCGTTCAGCTGAAACTTCTCTGCAGACTTAGAAAACAGACCCATTTCAGACAAGTGATGTGTCTGTCCATTTTGGTTAGCAGGCAAAAGGTGAATTAATGATTTTGCCCAGCATCCAGCCCCTGCCTCTTACAGTTGTCTGTGTGCCTGCACACCCCCATGTGAGTAGGGAGAGGGAGTCTCTCTGCTGGAAGAGTTTAGATCATATTCTGTATACCGGCCACCCACTGCAGGGTTTTCAGTGCATGGTGGTTTCTTTCCACCTCCCCATGAGACAGATGGGAGCTGTCTGTTCTGCACAGCAGCACCATGGAGGAATGGCTTTTCTTCTTCGCAGCGTTTCCCCGAGAAATGCTATGAAACAGTAGGACTGTCAAAATTCACAGCACATTAGAAGAGAATCCCCTTGCACTTACGAGCAGAGTGTTCTTCCCAAGGTTAGGAGAGCTGCAGTACCCGGGAACGGGAGGGGGCTGCTGATTTTGATTACTTTGTGCACACGTAGCAATGCAGGTTTGGAGGGAGGTGGGTGGTGCTTGCTTCTCTTCTAGCCCTGAACAGTTTTCTACGACTTCATGCAAGCCATCAACCTGTTTTGACTAAATAAGAGCTTGCTCCGTAAACCTCTGGATTATAACTAGCACGCTCTTGCTGCAGTGCTCTGCAGCTGCTCAGGGACAGCTCTCTAGTAAGAGCGGTGGGGAGGGAGGCTGTCACTGCCTTTTTTTAAGTGTGGCTGAGGTCTCTGGCAGGCTTGAGCATGCAGCATGCCCTGTTCTTTGGAAAGCACCCATGAACGAGTCAGCCAGCAAAACAGGTAAAATTGGCACCCACCTTAATCCAACAGTCCTGTGCAACAATGGTGAGATACCCATGTTTTTAGTCAGACAAAGCCTTTCTCCCAACCTGATGGCCACACGTGTCTTTTGGGGAGGGGAAGGGTCCATTCTCATGGATGCTTCATAAATCTGAGTAAGCTGGTAAACCAGTAAAGTAAGTTTAGTAAACTAGGTGGCTGGCAACTCAGGTCTATCATGACTGAGGTACCTTTATAGAATCATAGAATCACAGAATGGTTTAGGTTGGAAGGGATCATGGAGTTCCAACCCCCTGCCATATGCAGGGACACCTCCCACTAGACCTTTTAGGCATGACCTGCAGAACACAAGGCATGGAGAGAACTGAGAAATGTTGTGGAGAGGTTTCAGGTGCCTCCTGGGCTGGGCAGGGAATGGGGATGCTGGGGAGATGCCACCAAAAGGCAGAGTTCAAGGAGTTATAAATGACTAAACCCTTCTGTGCAGCTCTGTGTGTTCCCTGGTAGCTCCCTGGATAATTTAACTGTTTCTCTACATGCTCTGACCATTTATTCCTGTTTTAAGAAGGAGAAAAAACACTTCAAAAACTAAATCAGGAAGATATGATGGAGAGCTCAGGTGAGCCTGAGGACTCCATGGCAGAGGTGGTATCTGACAGCAGTTCTGGTGGGCTCTAAAGGCATTTAAGCCCTCTGTCAGTATTCCTTTAGCTTATTAAAAAATCAAGTTTTTAATACAACAGTTTTCTTTAAAAATACTCTGTGTTAAAGGGAAAAAAATAAGAATTCTGTTTTGGTACAGAGCGCTCTTTCTTCTACAAGAGTACTTGCTGCTTGAAGTGCTTATATTTATAGTTTGGTCACAGGTATGGACCGCATGAGATCTCTGCAGATAGCTTTGCACAAAGACTTCCAAAAGATGTGGCCAAAGAGTTCTTCAGACTTGGGATTGCATTTCAGAAGTCTAGAAGAATACTAACATGCAAATAATGAAAAAGAATAAACATAAGGACTTAAATAAATATTGGGTCGTCAACCCAACCCAACCCAACACAAACTCAATAATGGGTATAAATAAGTAAGAAGTTAACATAGAACCACTTCATTAATAAAATGAATTTGTTTCATGTCATTAAAACTTTGGGGTAATATAAGTCATACCAATTAACATGAATTTAAAGCAAATACACACTTTTTAGGTGAAACTGTGCATTTAGTTGGCAAAGAGATTAAAATAGTGCAAAATCCTTGTATAACCCACTAAAAACAGTAAAAACTGTCTGACATTTCCAGTTGCAGTGGCGATGGGGAACCATCATCAGACATGTTTTGGAGTCCAACTGTGTTATTTAACACTTTGTGGAAGGTGTGGAAGGACATGGGGAATCTGCATTGATGAGGATCACAGAGGGTGCAACGGCTGAGAAGCAGCAGTTACTGAAGGTGCTGAAGCCCTCCTTCAAACCCTGACGGTTTGAATGTCTCAGGAAAAAAAACAAACAGCAAACAAACCAAAAAAACAAACTAAAAAAAAAATGTAGAAATTCCAGCACTACCAGGTGCAAAGGTGTGGATCAAAGGGGGCTACAGGAGAGATGGGGAGGGACTCTTTATGAGGGAATGTAGGGATAGGATGAGAGGTAACGGTTTTAAGCTGAAAGAGAGGAGATTGAGACTAGATAAAAGGAAAAAATTCTTACTGTGAGGGTGGTGAGGCAGTGGC
>NW_010099475.1:4677-7858 GCF_000699245.1 Pterocles gutturalis | reverse complement strand
TATACAAATATACAAATGAGTGATATACTCAGTGATATACTGCCCCGTCCCCACCCACTGACCAAGGCTCAGCCTGTTCCCAGCTAACGATCCCAGAGCAGGCAGAGTCCTGAAACCACACTCACGGAATGGAGATAACAGTCTGAGCATCCCAGACTGAGAGCTGACTGAGTTTTTCTTGGGAGAGGAACCACCTGGAGCGAGACGATCCGGAACCAAAAGGGCCGATCTTCCGGAGGGTCCTCACCTATATACTGGTCATGACGTGTATGTTATGGAATAGATTATTGGCCACTCTGGGTTTCAATCCCGAACCCAAGATCAAATCCTGGGCTAGCAAGCAGGACTGTGCCAGCCTCCCCAGTCTGCCGTCCTTGGCAGCGGCACAAACATTGCTTCTTATCAGCTTTCTTCTGAGCACAGATCCAAAACACAGCCTCTTGCTAGCTATTATGAAGAAAGTTAACTCTGTCTCTGCTTAACCCAGGACATGAGATTTTGTAAGTCATCAAGATTTTGGTCTCCAGGAAATTCCAAAATACTTTTTAGGTCCTCTTCACCATAATTTGTTATATTTGGCTAATTTTTGGTGTCCCAATGAGAGGCAGTAGTTAGTTATTTACTGCTCTTACAGTGCCCACCTGAGTGCCAGCACTTAATGACTGCTGACTACATGGCACCACTGTAATGATAGCACTAGCAATAACACCACTAAAACAACAGTATCATTAAATCATTTTCCCAGAGGAGATTATAGACAATGATGAAGTAAAAGAAGAAAACTATAAATACAAATAATGTTAGTCTTAGAGAAAATCGCTAGTTTATTCAGCAGAAAGAAAAGGCAACAATTAACAGAAACCCTGCAGTGCTTACAGATGAAGGGTTAAGATTCCCACAAACTCCATCTAACTACAGGTTTTATTTGGACAAAATATAGATTCAGAGAGAACCTGTCCTTGCACAGCTGAAATGCCCTTTCTTCTGTTTCCTTTCCCAGTGGAGTAATTAGCTATGGTAGCAGTTCAAAAGTGGTTGCCTGGCATTTATGATTAGAATTGTTAATTCCAAATTGCTAAATATTTCATTTAATAAGGCGTGTAGTCTGCTTAAAATCTCAGTTCTGCCTACATTTTTGTATTTGAGGTTAGAAGTAACATCTACAAATAATTGTACCTGAGAGATTAGACACTTTATGTTCCCCCTATTTTTCGATGTGCTCACATGTTGCATTTTATAGCATTTGAGGTCTAGCTATTTGGTTGTGTTCTCTATACAATCAGTGAGACCCCTGTCCAGCAACATCAGCTCTCCATGTCGTACTGTGAATAGTCCCACTCAGGCCTCATTCGTCATGCCTGATGATAATGGCTTGCTAGATTGGGCCAGATCTCATTACTCCCAACACCCTTTCTGAGGGTGTTTTCAAACCATTTGGAAGAAAAAAAATGTGTATTAAAACACCCAAACTGGTAAAAATACATAGGACCCATAAAAATTGTTGAGATTTCAAGGTTTAGCTTTTCAGGCCACTAGAAGGGATCATTTGTTGGCTTTCTGTGTGACACTAAGTCACTAAGTGTCATCCAACAATACACTCTGTTAAGTGACCACGCTTATACTTAACTAAATCAAAGGTCTGAAAAGGCATTCAGTCTTTATTTTTGTAGAGTCTAAGTCTTTGCCTCATAATGGGTTTCAATGACTAATCAACTTAATTTTGAAAATGTGTCAAGCTCTAAGTTCCAAAAATTGCTCTTGACAATATCTCCCTAAATTAGTCTTTGCTTTTGCCTACACTAATTATTGTTTTATCTATATACTATAGATCTCAGAGGGGGTTGTCAGTTATAAAATTATTAGAAATATATTGTTAGCAAGCACTTGAGTTAAAATTATTTTTACTGTAATTTTTTAATCATTAACTGTCAAGGATTTGAGGCATGCCCAATTTACAATGAAATCTGCATTTCTAACACCTGGAGGAGACAGACTTTTCTATTGGCTTATGCTAACAAAGAGTACTCCACCAAGTCTTTGGGATCATGAAGTGGATGCCTATCTAATCTGATCATAAATTATAAGAAGTTTCATTAATTTATTCCAGGTTAGCACATAAAGGGTTTATACATACTGTATAACCACAGTTGCTATAAAACAGGTATAGTGCCTAGCAGCATGCACAGATTCCAGAGAGGTTTGTGATCTTCTCATCCTGCTGTGTTCAAAGTTTTAAGGATTGTCCTGAAGTGCATGTTTGATAGACAGCATACAGTGCTGTTCCATCCGGCACTGTGAGTCATAGCATTGTGTATTGTACCAGTTTATTCAACTTCCACAGACCAGCATATCCCACACAGAGACCTAAGTGTTTCTTTTTCCTTTCTCTAAGGACAAATGTTCTGATTTTACTTTATATTCTTTATATTCTTTACCTACAGCTTGTGAAGTGGAACAGAGTTCCAAATGTGGAGATGGTGACTTGACTCTGCTTTTTTTTTTTTTTAATGGAGAAATAAGCCTTGATTAATGATGAGTTTCTGCTCACAGTGTTCTTTCTTTTAAAAGGCAAAACCTGTTCTCTGTGTGTGTGGAAGATGACAGATTGACAGCCCTGGGAGTCTGAAAGCCCTCTGTCTATCCCCAGCACAGATACAACACGACTAGTAAAAATGCAACTTTCTGTGAGCTACCCTGCCAATGTATTTCAGCCCCAGTCTACAAGGCCAGGGAAACATTCAGCATGCTAGAGGTTATTTTAGTTATCCAGGCTATGTGGTCCTTTGTCTTTGCCAAAGCTACCCACCACTGTGATGGCAGTTTCTGTGATCTGTATGTCTGAGAACATCAGCTTTCATTGAATGGTCATCACATGATAGTGACTTTAGGACTGATCAGGTCTGAATTTGAACCATGTTTCATAGATAAATGCCTTAAAGTTTTGTTTCCAATCATCTGAGCCTTCCAGCTACTCTGAGTGTCCCTTGCTTGAAAGGAAAAGAAATAGAGGTTATACTTTGCATTTTTTGGACTTCAGTAAGGGATTTTAGCTGATGATACATGTGGCTGACTGCATTCGTTTCAGTGCTTTGATGCTTCTTTGAAAGTGATGGGGATATACCATGAGTTTTTGTGAATCTTCTTGCATGGCTATAAAATTCAGGGAGTTCAGAGGGAACAG
>NW_010099475.1:0-4657 GCF_000699245.1 Pterocles gutturalis | reverse complement strand
GGGGGGGGGGGGGGAGCAGCCTGAGCATGTGACAGTGAATGAGTGGTTATTTGCACATGGATTATTGCAGCAGATTTTCACAGATGTGGATTAGGAGGATTATACATCATAAAATGTTTTTTGGGAAGTGGTACATGGGAGATGTAAATGAGGAGACATTGTTAATCATAGAATCATAGAATCATAGAATGGTCTGGGTTGAAAAGGACCTTAAAGATCATCTAGTTTCAACCCCCCTGCTGTGGGCAGGGTTGCCAACCACTAGAGCAGGCTGCCCAGGGCTCCAACTAGGCTGGCCTTGATCAATTTCTTAGCACATTCCTATTTCAAAGAAACCAAAATTAAACAGGCATTTTGCAGTGTGGATAGAAAAAGGAATGCATTGGCTGGGCATATGGCTGTCTCAGGAGGCGTTGGAGAGGGAGAGGATGAGACTGAGGCAGGAATACTCTTGTGATCAAAGAGAAACAGAAGGCGGGAAAAAAAATACAGGGGAAAGGTGACCAGAGAAGCTCCTTGGGATCTTTCTTCATGTCCTATGCCTGGTGTTTAGTGTTTAGTCATACTGCAGTACTCAGAAAGTGAGTTTAAGATTATGTGGCCATGGTGGGTTACGGTCAGGGACCTGCTCAGGCAGCCCACATGAAATACACTCTTTTTTTCTTTCTTTCTTTCTTTCTTTCTTTCTTTCTTTTTTTTTTTTAACCTGAAAATGAAGTTCATTAGAGGCCTGATGCAAGGAATTCAGCAGTTGCAGAAATTACTGAGGGGACATTTGGTCTTTGTGAACACGCAGTGAAGTGCTACCTTGCACTACTACAGTGGCAGCATATGATTAATATTGCAATTAATAGCTCATGTTTCTCCCCTGTACACCCAGATACTGAGCTGTCTGAAACCTGATTCAAGAGATCTTGCTGTAGCTGCAGTGTTCTTGGTACAACTCTCCTGTGCTTTTATAACACCTTAACTAATATTTTAATGCTAGTCTAGTCCCGAAGACCCCAAATCTTATTTCATCTCCCCCCTGCCCTATATTTTCTACAAATAACATTTGCTACAAAGATGTGACTATTCTCTCCATGTTGAAGAAGGTCTACTTAACTCTGAGCTCTGTTATTTCTGTATTTCCACACTGAATTCTAGAGCATGACAGCAATTCCCTCTGTCCTCTGTGACAAGGAGAGGACTCATACCATGAAAGGTTGAAAGTTTGGTTGGTTGAAGGTCCTTTACAGAATCTTTCCATCCAGCTCTAGAATCTGTGTGAGCCCAAACATTTCAGATATGTGCCTGATGGAGAATTTTGACGCTGCTTTCATTGTACTGTAGAATTTTGAGAACATTAAGGAGCTTTCTGGGAGCACATTTAATTACTCACAAAGCGTGCAAATTCAGGGTAGCTGGGCGTTTCTTGGTAAGTTTTCTGAGGGTTTAACTCATTGGATACAGTTTTTTTAATGGCTCCCTGAGAAATATGCAAGATACAGGCTGTGAGTTTGCTCTGCTATCAAAGGGGTTTTTTTTCCTCCTTGAATGGCCAGTACAACTATCTTAATGTCTCATCTATGAACACCATATCCTATAAAGAAAATCTCTTTTCTCAGTAACTGAGAAAAATATTTGCTCTGTTTGCAATTTCATGTGCTATCATGTGATAACAAGACTGTTATTTGGAAAAACTGTTGATTTACAGTCTCATAATTACAGTGCTTACTTAGTTGTCTATTAAAATGTTCTTTGGTCCTCAAGGCCATTTTTATATAAAGCCAAACTCAGTAACAACTATATTTTAATTGCTATTAACATATGAAGTTTTTTTGCTATTTGCAAACTTTTCTATCAGTTCAGTTAAAATTTAGAACATAAATTTAGTTCAACTAGCATAATCTGAAGCGTATGTACTTACTTTTTACATTCGTTTTGTCGGCTATACATCCCCCATACCATATGGTATGATACTCTGAAAGAGAAGCTAAATCCTTTCTGCACAGTAATTGTTTTCATTTCTGTTAAAAGGGAAAGGCACAAATAATAGGTACAGTGAAGGGATGCAATGTTTGGCATGTCACTAAATACTTGATGTCTATTAAAACCCCAGCTAGACTTGCAATTCCCTTGACAGAGCACGTAGGAAGGCCTTTCTCCATCTGCTATTTTTGCTGATGAGATGCCAAATGTCTTTACAGATACTCACATAGGAAAAGAAGGAAATGCAATTACAGGAATCATGCTCTTAAAGGCAACATTTGAGGAAAAAAAAAATGAAATGATGTTATATACACTAGATCACCTCAGAGAATGAGTTCAAATGATGTTCATTTTCAATAGAAGAGAGTGATAACTGATTTTTATATATTACTGTACGTAAAAGATGTTGTTTTCAATGTCTATCATTCTCTGCTAATTCGGCTGTCCTCTTGCCTTTAAACTTACAGTTTAGCACAGAATAAGAAAATAGCTTTTGTCAAGTTTAGACAAATCTAGTAAAACTAACTGAATCTGATTATTTGGAGAGGACCAGTGATTTAAATGCTCTGAAAATGTTAAATCTTAAAATCAGCCTAAATATTGCCTCAACTGCATTTAGAAAAGCTTTATACCGTGGCCTTGTATTGTTACATATATGCATGCAGATGTGCTTTCAAAACAAGTGCAAATTGTTACAAAAGACACACTACTTGTTTTGCTCATTTGCAATCACTGGGATGGAATTAAAGCATTCCCTTAGAGACTGAAATGATAATTATACCTTTTTTTTTTTTTTTGGTAACAGGTCTAAACCAAAATGTCCAGAGCCAATCAGCTGGCATCTTTTGACATTTTTGTTGATGTTTTTATTCCACAGAAGTAGACATGACAAACAGGATTCATGCAGTTTTAGACAGGGATTTCTTTCATATTCACAACTGTTTGCTTGAACTGAAGTACAATCTTAAAAGCATCAAGTTGCTGAAATTAGAGTGTCTATGAGAATAAAACTGTCTTTGTGAACCGTAGGTGATACATTTTCTGTGTTCTCAAATACAGGTGTAAATTGAAACAGAGTAAAACTAGCAAGAGCAAACAGGAAAAGAATTAAAACACTATGTCTTTGTTGTTTCATTTCCTTTACTACAGAGTGCAATCAATACTTTACAACAGGGTTAATATGGTCTCTTCAAACATGCTATTATTCTTTCAAAATAGCACAATAATTTTATTAGTTATGCTGTCTGCAGTCTTTCCAATGTGACAGGATTGTGTGGGTGTTCAGATTGTAAGTAATTTTCTTGGTGCCCTCTGTTGGAGTGTTTTCCGCGAGTGCTGACAATAGCAGCTAGCACCACACAGCTGCAGGAAATTGGAGTGGTGGAAGTTCTAATTCTAATTAGTATAATTAACACAAACAAAAAAAGTCCCACACTGAGAGACTTACTGTTTCGGCTTAGTAGTTATTGAATATTCAGATTCCACATCTGCCAGTCCTTTTCTATTCAAGTGAGGTTGTAGTGGTTGATTTATTATTTTTTTCCAGCTTCAGTGACATTCAGGTGCACTGAAAGGTATTTTAAAACCTAGCCTGGAGACTGATCTGGTAGCTAGTTCTTTGTATTACTTCTTGGACCTTACTTTTGGAAAGCATCTGTTTTGTAAGCAAATAAATGTGAGTAACTGTTGGCACCCTTTGGTGTAGCAGTGCCTCCTGCTTTTTGGTTTCGAATGAATTTTGTGTTCAGAAGGCAAGAACAGAGATTGCTTCCTTTGCAAGAGAGTCAAGACTGAGCAAGTTTAGAAATAATCCTTGTGACGGGCTACACCACTGTATCGAACATCCCAATCAAATGGTCAATGGCCAGCCTTTGGGAGGGGAGGAAGAATGCCATCAAACTTATTGTTTGAGGAGATTTGAACACCCCAATGACTTCCTTGAGAATTGGCTTGGATCTCATGGTCCCAGAGACTACCATCCTAGGTAACTTTCTCTGTCAACATCCTAATCTTGGGCAAGTTGGTTTTTGATTTCTTTTTGTTTTGTTTTGTTTTGTTTTTTTGTGGGTTTTTTTTGTTTGTTTGTTTGTGTTTTTTTTTTTTTTAAGCCTGGTCAGGTTTTGGCATTCCAACTACCTGAACACCACTATTCCTGCTTATAACCCAGGGTACCGCTATCTTGCCAGAACAGTTTTTCATTTGTCTTTGATGATATGCATCACCTTAGTAAAAGGACAGAAATGTGATGAACTTGCTTACAATGACTAGTACCCTATCTATAAGTAGATGCATTTGTGCATGAGTGTAGCTACTCAGCACTACGTTGCTATGCAAAGGAATACTCAATAGCATTCGGTACTACTGAATAAAAGTGTTACCTATATGGCTGGTACCATGGGACAAAATATGGCAGAAGTCATAATCTGAGAGGGCATTGGTGAACATAGAAAGGACAGATATGTTGGCTGGTGCTTATGAAAATGGAAGAATTGAAGAAAATATTATCTTTTCCAATTAGGTCAGTGTTGGGTGATCCAGATTGCCTCACCTGCCAAAGTCAGAAGTGGTCATATCTACACAAAGTGATAATTTTTCTATCCCTTTCCTTGTCAAGATTGAGTCAATCATCATTTGACAGACCACCCATGTGTAAAAAGATGTCCTCATCTCCAAATTGGAGGGAAGT
>NW_010099474.1:0-49620 GCF_000699245.1 Pterocles gutturalis | reverse complement strand
CGCGGCGGGCAGCTCAACTTCCCCCGGCAGCCTCGGTGCCTCTCCTGCTTGTCCCGCGAGTTTTCAAAGTGTCCGCCCGCAGAGCTCTCGGTACTGCCTAACCCCCTGCACCCAGACGGGAGCGATTTTTCTTTGCCGCCACTTGCCCCGGCTCGGGTGGCTCTTCCCCGTGGAGCCGGTGCTCCTCACACCGTGCCGATTCCCAGCTGTCAGTTCCCCCGACACACCCCCACGCTCCGAAGTGTTTGCTCCACGGATCTTCCTTCAAACATCAAGTTCTGGACTTTGCCCCCCTGTACCCAGCACTCCTCGCCCTTCAGCTGGTATTGGTGCTTTCTCGTAAAATAGTGATTCCACGGGAGCATCCTGCATCCTGTAAACTTCTCCGCAGCATTTAACAAAGGAGATGTCCACCACTGGGCAATCGCGCGAAAAGAAAAAACACAGGGACTGAACAGATAGCGTTAACCTGTATGCAGTCTTATCCCATTCCTTGCTCCCGAATGCCCTGACCCTGCCTCATCTGTGCCATGCAACACTCCCTTTTCGGAACAGAAGTGTTCCTTCTGCTGTGCCTGGGAGCCCTCTAAACCTGGGTACCCAGCAAGTGTCTTAGCGGAGCTGCCAGTCACAGAGGGGTCTGGTATCTCTGTGCTGAGGGGAGAGGGCAGGTGAAGGCAAGGGGAACAGGCAGCAGGGTGCTGGTTGTCTCCAGAGCTGTTGAGAGGATGTGTGAGAAGGCTCCTGCCCTGGCAGATGGGGCCCTGCCGGCGTGACCTGCCCTCGTGGAGGTGCCAGCAGCCCATCCTGGAAGGGCGCACAAGGCAGCAGGTGTGTTCCCGCTGTGCGTGTGGTGCTCTCACAGGAGATGCTCCTGGGAGGAGATTTTTCTTCATGGTTGTTTGCACGGTCTAAGAGTTGCCCAGAAGCACCACCAGTGCTTTAATGCAAGAGCATATAAAGATTATGTCCTGGTGCAGTATGAGCTTGGGTAAGTTTGGAGTGCAGAGGTATCGCAGGCTTTGCTGTAGCTGAAAAGTGGTAAAAGTGGTTGATCACCCTCTTCAAAACTGCCGAGGGCAGGGGGCCCACAGAGGAGACAGGAGGGGTTAACTTAGAGAGAGAACAACATGACTCAGTAAATAGCAGTTAATAGAATTGCCCTAACTACTTAAAATTATTTTCCTAAGCAGATAGTCAGCTATTAGATAACTCGATCTTTGGATGTATTTGTTTTCAGGTTTGGTATCAGGCTTGTAAGTCTCAGACCTAGGTAACTCAAGAACTGTAGTAATTGATGAATTCGTTCTTCTGTGGGAGAGAAACTAACAGAGAGAAAGAAAGCATGGCCAGCTCCTGCTGTTAGAGCATACTGCCCAAGTGAAGTACAAAAAGATTAATTAGATAAAGTGACCAACGGGGATGTGAGAGATATTTCAATTGAATTAGATCTGTGGAAGAAATACCTTATTGTGAATCTCAATAAAAAAGTCAATATAAATGTAATCACATACCACAAAAATACTATGAAAATGAAATCCTGTCTAATGTGGCAAATGGATTAAATTCTGAATTAGCCAGAAAAGCTATGAGCCTCTGAATTTGTGGAGAAAACACAAGGGTACAAATTGCAAACATATATGTGTGTATATAAAATAAAAATTATCTATTCCAGGGTGCAAAAAAAAAAAAAAAAAAAAACAAAACCAAACACAGGCAACCACTTCTCTTTTTAGTGTTCTTCACATGGTAAGTTTGTAATTTACACATATACAGAATCTGTTTCACATTCCATACGTATTTTTAAATAAAAGAAATAGAATCAGCATCATCCTGTGCCAGGTCAGGGGATGTCAGCCCAGTAATGATGATTTTTAGCCTCTGTCCTTCTGTCAGTGGGTGCAAAAGGCACTAAAGGACTGAGCTGAAAAGCCTGCTGCCAGGTCTCCCATGTTTGCATTTCTATTTTTGCTGCTATTTTAATAGGATGTTTCCATAAGGGCTGCTGACACTATTGCGTTTGGATGTAATCAACTTTTGAAAGCTATTCATATTTTTTTTTTTAATCTTCAGTAATGGATTTTATGTAGAGCCATGTGGTTAAGCCCTCTTAAGAACTACTGGGAAAAGCTCAGTCGAGCAGGAGGTTTGGAAGGACTGTTTTGAATCTTCGCTCTTCCTTTCAGTTGTGTTTCTCTGAAGGGTCTAGGCTGGCTGGCCGAGTATATCCCCTTCGGTCTTGAGCCTCACAGCTTTTCCATCTGGTGTGGAGGGAAAACCTCCCCTTTACCACTTCCTTTCTGCCTGGGTGACTGATGGCTGTATAATTTCTCGACTATACAGGATGTTTAAAGCTTCACAGATTTTTCCACCAAAACACTTATTTTCACTATGCTTCAGCTCTTCGCTTTGGTTTGACATTTCCGCCCACGTTTTCACAGGTGAAATGGGACAAGACATAGTGCGGCTGAGCGCTCTGAGTTCTGCACAGCTGTGAGGTGTGTTCAATCCAAAGGCTGGCATCAGCATCTCTCTTGGTGTCCTGCAAAGTTTGTCCTTGTCTTCAGCTTGAACAGATTTCAGCTGCTCTTGTTCATTCTCTCCTCCTGATCTGGATGGTGAATAACTCTCTAGGTTCTTCTTTATTGTGTGCTTTCTATCTGAAAATGGAGATGGGCTACTAAAGATTTGGGGTTTTTTGGACTAAAAACCAAGAGACCTTTTGTCAAGGAGTGTGTCAAGGAATCAGGGAGGATTCTCACAAGTCAATGGTCAGTTACTCCCTTTCATCAGGGTCTGGTGTTTAGGACCAGAAGGCTTGGTTGCCTCATGGATCACCTTCAGGTTTTGCATCAGTGCACCTGAACAGCCTTGAACACAACGGCACCAATTCCTTGCCTCTCTGCTCATTTTAAAAAGGCAGAGAAAGTTGTCTACTTAATGAGATGCTCGTGTAGCTGAATAGTGAGGGTTGGTCTGTGAGGATTGGTCTGTGACGGGTAATGAACCGGCAGCACTCTGCCTTGGGACAGCAAGAGGATCCGGGCAGATACACAGTAGGTGGTTTAACCTCTGAAGGCATCAGTTTGCTCTCTAGAATCGGAAGATGCCTCTCCCCTCACAAAGGTTGTGTCTGTGTCAGGAATAATTATTGGTTGTATTGCACTTTTTTTTTTTCGTAAGTGAATCTCTGTAGATCAGAATGGACAGATGGTACATACAACTCTCAATTGTCGAAAATATCCTCAGGAGGTACTTCGAGGTCATCTAATCCGTGCTTCTGCCCAAAAAGCAGGATCAACTATGCTTTTGCCGTCCTGACAGCTATTTCTCCATCCTTCTCCCAAAGACCTGCAGTGGAGATTTCTTACTTTCCTGGCATGCAGGAAACACCCTGATGTCCAGCTTAAGCCTTCTATGCTGTAACTCAGTCCTCATCCTGACCACAGTGGGCAACCCACAGAGGATCAGCAAAGAGTATTAAGAAGTGCTCCAGCAAATACAGGCATTTGGTAAATGTGAGTCAAAGTGTGATCCCTTTCACTCCTCAACCTGTTTTCCCTAAGGAGCAAATCGTATGAAACCTGGGCACCTTGTGCCTAGTGCGGCTGGAGATCCGCAGGAGCATGGCAAGGATGGGGCAGGTTAGTTAGGGATGCGATTGCAAAGTTAGGATAAAGTCCTTTGGATAAACACACAGTGATGAGGTTATGAAGAGAGCTGAAGAGCCACTAACTACTTGGAAGAGTTCAGAGAAAAGCCAAATGGAACAAGATGGCTTCTGTACAATGTACGTGTCCAGGCTGATCACTGCTGTTAGGCAAAAGTGTTAACAGCACTGCGGCATGTGTGTGAGTGCAAGCTTTGTCCCTTCCTGTTCAGGACGCCTGGGGCTAGATATGGGTGCTATAAACAGCCATCTAGCGCTATGTGAGACATCCTGATGGGGCTGGCAGGGAATAGGAGAGGGCTCAAGGGAGGCGCATGCCTTTCTAAAGTGACAACAGAGGCTCAGGTGATAGCTTAGGGCACTCTAGACCTCACTATTCGCTTACATTTAAGCAACTAACCCAAACCGTATCGGTTTAGTTTATGACTTGTTCTGGAGAAAAGATGCTTTTCATCATTGAGCTTGCTGGTTGATTATTAAACCCCAAAATTACCAGGTAGCATAAAACACATCGTATCTTATGTAAAGTATATGCAAATGCCATTGTGGAAGATATGCAAGATCAGGAGTACTGGAGCCTCTTTGCCCACAAAGCAGCAGTAAATCTAGTGTCAAGGAGGCCACACTTGACAGTTTATGTATGTTTTGGGGTTCTTACTGATTTCTTTTGATTTTTACTTTTTTTGAAAAGCTACATATTTCAAGACTACATAAAATAAGTAATTTGTTACAACTACAAATGCAGCAGTGGAAGGCAGAGTTTGAAAATAAATGACAGCTACAAGATGGATCGTATTTATCTTAGATGATAAGTCAGGGGTTGCATGCAGTAGGTTTATCACTATCTGACAGGTAACAAGATAAAGTCCAGGTGTTACAGAGGGATGTGGAAACACCTGAAACAGGAATAAAGAATACTTTACATAGCATTTTTAGGGAACATTTGCAAACAATGTGTCTGAGACAATGGAAAAGTTAGCGGGGAGTGAACCTTCTCGCAGGGATGGTTTGAGCCAGGGACAGGGGGAGGGAAAGGCACGCAGAGGATGAGGGAATCTTCCTGTCCCTCTCTGATACAAGGAGAGGAAAGGGGGGTTTTCCTGAAGCTTTGGAGACGTGACGAATTACATGCTGGGCTCCTGTCTCTATGTTGATTAGCATTTGTGATTGCACTCAAATCCAGGGTGGAAGGCACTCGGGCATTCTCAGGAGGCCTCTAGCACTCGCAGATTGGGGCTGTTTTATCTGCCGGCCAGCTGAGATACAGTGTGCTCTGTCTCCCTGTCCCCTGTGTTTATCCCAGGCGATGCTTTCAGGGACAGTTGTGGCAGCTTGTTCAGCAGCTCTTCAAGGGGGGCAGGAGAGGGATCATTCGCTGGTGGAGCCGTTTGAAGCTCAGCTGAACCCAAGCCAGCGTCAACTGGGGGTCACGTCTGCATATCTCCCTGGGCAGAGTCCCTCGTGCATTTGAGTGAGTAATGCTGTTGAACAGAGGGAAGTGTAATTTGGTCTCATTCTGCTCTTTTAGTGCATCCCTTTGGGACTGGTGAGGTTTGCACTGTTTTCCCTGTTAGAAGTTTCTTTCCTCATTTAGTATTGAGACCTCAGAGTCTCTCCAATTTTTCTCCTAGTTTTTATTCTTTGGAGTTATTTTGTTTTGGTTTTAGACTGTTGTGTTCTCCTCTCACTTCTTGTCTCCCCTTTTTCCTCCCTCCCCTCCTCTTTTCTATTTTTTTTTTTTCCTTCTTATTAGGGGCACATGAGTGTTTCTGCTCTCTTTGCCTGTTCTGTAATGTTGGCCTGTTACCCACATCCCCCTTCTTGTAGTGGGAAAGTCCTCTACGAAATGACCTATCATTTTGGTTATTGCCGTTTCCCCAGAATGTGGTTGTCAGATCCTGGTATGAATGGGTTGTTGAGGTTAAGGAGTTAAGGAAAGTAGGCTGTTAAATATCGTATTCTGTGGTGATAAGAACTTGCTTTCAGTATGAGACCCCTATACTTAGGCACAGACTGGGTTTTTCCATAGGAGACTTTCCCCAGGATAAAAGACAGCTAAGAGATATGTGGCACTTTAATACACTCTTCAGAAGAGAGGCACGTGATTGAAATTGATTTCAATAATTACAGTTTCCACATACGTCCAATCCACAGATCAGTGCCCAGGTTCAATGGGACGATGGAAAATAACATCAGACTGACTTGGGCTGGCACCAGCACCATTACAGTTCCCGGAGCATGTGTGGGGAAGCACGTTGAGTTTTAAAAAGTTTCTTAAATGTTCTGCAGCCTGTATTTTTGGCAAAAAATGACCTGTGCTAATGGCTACCTAGTCAGGGATTCCTTAAAATACCTTGATTCTAAAAAGTGCTTCCCTCCCAGAAATCAGGCCTCTTAAGCTGGACTTGTTAAAACTGAGGCACCCAACTTTGTCAAACACCTAAAAAACATTAATCTTTTGTTTTATGTCACCCTGTGCCTTGCTAAATGCTGATCCAAACTCTGCTTGACCATTATGATTGATTTCGGGTTATAACATGGGTCGACATAGAGGTTTCTGGTGGATTCGATGTAGTTACGTGATTCTTTTTCTCTGGTACAACTGTGTGGTGTCAGCTCTTGCAGGATATAGAAAGGTAAGAGGCTGTATTCATGGGCTGAAGACTGGAAAGATGATTCACTGACAGTTTTTGTTGTCTTTCTTACCCTGTTCCTAAAAAGAAATCTTCCTTTTCCTCCATGTAGCCACAGTACAATCTAGCTGTATGATTACAGCAGGCAAGAGGTGGACGCAGTCCACTTGGAAGAAACCATCCTGAAGTCTTGGGGATGTCTGTTCTGGGCAGCTCCCTGGGATCCATCTCTGCTCGACTAACGTCTTTTGTGTTTGGAGTCAAATGCCACAGTCCCTAAGGAATTTGCCTCGGAAGTCTTTTTTGGTTTATCCTTGTTCAGCATGGTGTGAAGATCGTGGTTGTCATACATTTGAGAAAGGATTGCAGGTTTCGTAACATCTAGAGCTTTTTATGATCTTTCATTGTGCAGAAACTGTAAAATATCTTCAGTTTTCATAGGAGAAAAGAGCCGCTTCCCAAGTATAGTAGAGCTGTCTCTGTCGTAGCTAGGTACTTGCTCTCCTTGCCTTTCTGCTTCCTCTAGACAAGCACACTAACTCCTAAACAGCTGGCAAGTCTGCTAAAATGTTTTCTAAAGCGATTTATGAATGGCTACTGGTTCTCCAGTGCAATGGTTTGATGTAGAAGGAGAGAGACCGATGACTAGAAATGTCATTTTCACCAGCAGTTGCATGCAGTCAGAGGAGGAAGCGCGCAGAGGCAGCAGGCTGTTACTTGTGAGCGGATGTGCTTTCACCACAGCACAGGGACTTAGGAAATGAAGAAAGGACTTTGTTAGAGTCCTCAGAGCACTAGCCAAACACTGAGACTTTGGGATCAGTAAGCAGTGACACTGGAGAGTTCTTAATAAGTCAGATTATAATCAAGGACTTGAAAAAAAAAAAAGTCACTTTGAGTACCTCTAGAAAGGCTTGTGTTGGACTGGCTGACTGCGACAGTGAAAATGCAAGTCACTTTGCAAGAGTGACAGAACTGTGGTGCAAGTCAGAGCAAAGAGAAGAGGGAGGGACAAAGTAAGGGTATGTAGCCTCAAGACATCATCAGAGCATCAGCTCCTCCTTATCCACAGAGGGTGGCAGAGTCCTAAAAATGCCTTAAATAGCTTTGAGACTGAGACAGAAACACCAACGGGATGATGAGGCGTGACACAGAGCAAAAAAGCATTAGCACGTCAGGGTAAGTACCTTAAAAATGGAAGAGGGAAAATTGCTGGAAACAAACTAAAGAGGCAGAAAAATTATTATTGTGGCTTTTGCCTGCTTTTGGGATGAACGCACACCACCAGCATTGTCGCTCTGTCTACATGCTTTTACACTGGTAGCTGATGGACAAGGAGAGGTGAAATGAGTTGGGTAAAATGTACTGATGTACAGCCTGAGGGTGCAAGGCGCCAGGACACACCCTGGGGCATGGGAGGAAATAGGGCTCAAAAGGTGCCTTGGCTGAAAATCAGCCACTATTGCAAGGCACCGAGAGCACACGGTTGTCTCTGTGATGGAACCAGCAGTGAACAGCCCATATAGAGCATCCAACGGTCAGTGAGGTGGGCTGGGCAGGGGCAGGGGGAGCTCAGGGGGTGTTCGGACCGGCTCTGCTCCCCTGTCCGTGGGGCAGGCCCTGTGGAGCTCGGGCTAAGCGCTGCCGCTGTGTCCCTGCTGAAACTGATAAGAGAAGGGAGCAAGCTGGGGAGGGAGGATGTGATAAGCTGGGTTAGCAACCCAATGGAGGCTTGAATGCTTTCATGCTGGGGTGGATATGAGTCAAACCACTTGGGTGGTCATAGGAGCTTCGTGGTGAGTCCTCAGTTATAACCCTTGCTCTGAGGGGTCAGCATGAGCCACGGATGAGCTAATGCAGTGAGACAGCTTTGCTTTGGCTTGGAGGCAGGTAGAATTTGCTCATCTCTGCTCAAGTCATACAGTGCCTTCATCAGGATAGGGAAGGACAGACGGGGAATCTTTTTAAGTTACATGGAGAGAGATGGAAAGAGTTATATTCCTTCTACTGTAGAAGACAGGATGTTGGTTGACCTGGTACAACAGCACTCCCGGCACTGAAGGGAGTTTTTGCTTCACTGGCAGAGCTTATGCAAGCACTACTTGCAACCTGCAGAAGGATGGTGCTCAGAGGAAAGGGAGCGGGGATCACAAGGCCTGGTGGAGAGCAAACCTGTAGTTAGAGAAGGCAAATAGGGTTTGGGAACAACTGGATAAAAATGCAGGAAAATGAACAGACGTACCCAATCCTTAACTGCCTGTCTGGAAACTTCATATAGAAATGAGAGGTGAAGCCACATCTGGAGAGAAGTTTACTCCCTTATTTTAAAATATACCAGAATGGATGCATTAGCAATGTGATAACTATTTTCAGAGCAGACTCCTCCCTTGCCTGTATTCCTCAGTGGGTCACCTCTTCTTGATATCCTGTTTCCTCATCTTTCTTATTTTGTTCTTGAAGGAAATGTTCCTTCTGTATGAACACAGCTGGCTTTGGTAGGACTGTGGGGAGGCAAAGTTTGCTTTTGAGTTCTTCCCTCACACAGGAAAGGAAAACCGGCTCCTCAGAGACATTGTGGATGATATTGGCAGCAGTAACTTGTTCATGGTACGTGGTTTTAATTATGCTTTTTTACGTTGCTGTCTTATGAAAGCTTATCCAAATGATCTATTTTTTTATTTTTGGAAATGCCACTATAGGTAAATCAACATCATCAATCCTGGATGCAAATGGTTGTATAAAAATCCAACACGTTTCTGTGCTTTTTGGCAATATATCGTGGTGCCTGCTGTCTACTGAGACTACACTTGTGAGCATAGGGGAACCTTTTCCCTTTTGTTTGTTTGTTTGATCTGGCTTATTTAACTGTTGGTCATTCAGCCTTACTTAGTTTTGCCTTCCCTGGCTCTTTGTGACCATTAGAATGGGAATAATTACTGTGAGGTTTTTTTCTTGCTTTTAAACATTTATAACATCCACTTAGGAAAAGAAAAAAGTCAAATGTGCTCTGTTCTAGTCGTCTCTTCCACTGTTGCAATAAAAATACATTAATCTACTTCTATCACTTGGAGTGCAGGAGGCAAAGCTGAAATACTGGTTTTGGATTAGCCATTCCTGTTAGCCAGCCCATCGGTGTTATGACCTTCCCTTCTTGTCCAGTGAGGTTTCGCTTTTCATGTGTTTTTGTTTTGTGATTTTTTTTTAATATGGATTATAGACAGAAGGAAAATAGAGGCACAAGAGAGGCTTGAAGGGTATGATTTTATTATGCTTTTTGTTGTCACTGCTGCAGCGGTGTGGGCATCTCTAGTAATCCCCTACTCGATAAAGACTTCACACCCAGACTCACCATGCTTGTTCCTGCTGTGAGTATAGCCTCCTTTTTTGGCCTGGACTGCAGCAGAGATGGAAATGGAAAGCAGAAATGTTCCTTTCCCCATTTCTGAACTGACAAAGATCAGGGGCAGTGCAGATCTCTGAAGAGCCTTTTCTTTTGCCTTTCACAAGTACGTGGAGTGAAGGTTTTAAGTCTTGGAGTGCTGCTCCATTCCTGTAAGAGGAGATTAGACCAAGTTTAGCAAAGCTGAAGCCCTCATTTTACTCAGTATTTCTGGAGAATTTGCAAAGCCAATCCGGAAACATTGTTACCCCACTGTAGGGTTTACACTGGAGGAAGACTTCACTCCCCAAATGGAGACAAATGCTGTGCTTCAAAAGGTCCGTGGCCCTGCATTTTCTGCAGTCAGAGTGTCAGCGGCTCAGATGATGTTGTGGATAAAGTCTGAAATGATCCTCTGGAAGGGTCAGACTGCCATGTGGACCCCCTTGATAGAACAAATATTTCCAGACATCACCGTGTCCTGCACTTGTATGGGTGTCTACACAGGCAGGTGTGCAGGACGCCGCGCATCTGCAACTCAGGGAAGGTCGAGGGAAAGTGCAAGTGCTCCGGGTACCTGAAAACCAAGAGCATGTTGTGCTGATAACTTTGCCTGCTTTGTTTCACTTGTATCCTTTGTTAACAAAGAGCAGTCTAGAGGGAAATAGTCTATTATTAATATTTAATTTCCTCCTATTACTGTAAGCAGATGACCTAAAAGATTATTTAGCCAGCAGCCAATAATAAAGCAAATAGGGGAACAAGAAAGAGTATGTCTTGGTTAGATGGGTGATGCCCCTTCCTCCTCTCTTTCCTTCCCCACCCAGCCACATCTCTTCATCCTTCGACAGCAGGCAGGAACGACGCTGCTCTCTGACAGCTCTGAGCACACTGGCTTCATGGGAGCAGTCAGGGGCATGGGAAAGCTGCTCTATGGGAAGTATTAAAAAAAAAAAAATCAAACTTCAGAAAGGAAACCATTGAGCAACGCAGAAGAGTGCTACTGCTGCCTTCGTTATCATTCTCCCTGAAAGGACAGCTGTTTTCGTTATGTTTTACAGCCTGAGTTGTTCTGTAAATTTGTGTACTGCCTCTGAGCACGTTGGCTCATTTATTGTGACTTGATCCTCTAAAAAAATGGGGAGAGACAAGCCTTCTTGAAGTCTTTGATATAAAAGATAGGGAGATTCCTATGATCTGAAGGGTTTCAAAGAGAGGATAAAAACTGACAAGCATCTTCCCCTCCAGGCTTTGGAAATCAGGAAACAAATGATTTAGCAGCACCAATTTTTCTGCTTACAGTGGTGTGTGAATTCCAGGGTTTTCCCTCAGGGAGTCAGGTAATCTGTAGGTGGCTGGTACTTGGGAAGGGTCATGTTGTCAAAAGGAGATGCCAGATTGTGATCTGCGGAATGAGCCTTGATGAAGACTCCCCAATGGCTGCCTGCAGCCTTGCTCACTCTGTCCTGAAGCAGACGAGGAAAAACCAATCCTCTCTGGAGCCCAGGTGAGATGCAGCCTGTCACCTACATGCCCACAGACTGTCTTGGGTGCCCTGAGGGCTGCTGATCCCCTGGAGATTTTGCTAATATCTGAGAGGAGCTGTGAAAATGAAGTGTCACAGACATTGTCATACTGGTCAGCCTGGCACACGGAGCAGCGGGTGTGTCTCCTCTGTACCAGTGTGACAGAGCGTGGGCATCCACAACTGGGATGCGTGGACTCAGCCCAAAGGGGCCAAGAGCAGGAAATGAGCTTGTCTGAGGTGGGTGGCTTGAACCACGCGGTGGCCAAGGGCTCTCCTCGATGCTTTTGGCACTCGGGAGAGAGAAGGGGTAACACCTTAGTCCAAAGCCAACTGGAGATGGCAAACAAAAGCTTGCTTAGGCTCCAGTGGTGAATTGCTTCATGGGAACATGCTGTTCAGATGCTTTATTGAATTTTCAAGGAGCAGTTTTTCATTGGGGCTGAAATATGAGAGAGAACAAAGTGTTCCAAGTCACTAAAAACCAACAGAACAACAGCTCTACAGGTCTGTAAGTAGCAAAAAAGGTTTATTTAATAATGGGGAAAAGGCCGGAACATAGCCCAGGGTATCAAGAAAGAATTAATCCAATTAACAAAATAAAACACAGGCTTAAGAAGAAATACTAATTGCAGCTGTCCAGCAGGTTGTGTGATAGAGGTTATTTTTCTTAAGTTTCAAGAAGCTTGCGATGTTGATGCCTTAAGGGCCTGAATGTTAAATACACACTTGCCAGTGAGTAAAGCAAGTTGTTAATTTTTTGTCTTGTCAGACCTGGTTGCTGAGCCTGTGGGTCTTGCATGAAGTAGATGATTCTATAATAAATGTTGTATTACCTCTGGATATATGTCTTCTTCTCTAGGTGGTTTGTATTTTATTTTGTCCCTGGGCAGTAAATTTCTAGATGTATGAGCAGAAAGACGGAGCCTGTTCTTGTTTTAAAGCAATTTGAAAATACTTCTACAATTAAAGACTTGTTTTCATCTTGCGTGAAAGCTATGGCAGGCTGACACTGCCAGAGATGAATGAGGTGAGGTGGGTGAGTTCGGGTTGAGTATGGAAACCTCCCGGGTCGTGGCACCTTCTGTAGGTAGCAGGTGAGGCCTCTGATGTGCTGGGGTTGTGTGGCTAAAAATTGCTTTTTCTGGTGTCAGTGGGCACTGCAGAAGCACTGGTGCTGAAGCAGACACAAAACATTGTTTTGCCGTGGCTGGGACACCTGCTCAGCTCCGGTCGCTTCTCTTCTGAGATGTGCTGGCTCGGCAGAACTCTCTGTTTTCTGGCCCATCTGAGAGCAGAGGGTGGAAGGACACGTTACCCTCTCCTGGAGATAACGTCTCGTAGATCGCTTCGGAATAAATGTCAAAGGCCTGTGTTGGAGAATCAGGCTGCTGTTTGTGAAGGGGGATGGGAAACAAGGGACTACATAAAATCAGAGATAAAAAATTCAAATTTAACATCAGACCATGAAACAAACAGTTGAAGTAGACGGTTAAAAGCTCTGTTGTGCCAGAAAACAGTATGTGATGTGGTCATTAAACTTCAGATTCCAGCATTGTGCTTTTGCAGAGCTGTAGGCAATCCCAGCTTTGTGCTGAACGATTAGTATGTGGGGGACCTCCACGGCGTAGGGTTGTTACATCCCTCCATGTACTGTTGGAAAATGAGTTTAAGGTGAGCCATTGAAAAAGTTAGGTTTAACAAAATGCATCTGAGATTAATATGGATTCATTTCATAATCCTACTAAAGGAAGGTCTGAAACAGTGAAGAATATTATCCCAGAAATTTCACCGTGATCCTCTTCACTGAGGTGTATGTGGTATGAAGATGAGGTGCAAGAGCAACAAAGCAGGACTTTATGTAAATCCTCTCAGCATCAGGATTAATATGACCAGTTGTCAGGCTGGATCCTTGCAAAAAGTGGTTTATTTGATTCTTTAGACTTCATCACAGAGTAGCTTGCGGGGGTGTTTATGGTGGTTTTATTTTACATAGCAGTAATTTTGGCCCAAGTATGTCACAGTAATTTGTTAAGTTTTTCTAAACTTGTCCTGGCACTGGTGTTTGGTCATGAGCCTGACCTGCATGGAAACCTGTGAGCGTGTTAGGAACCATAGAAGTGTCTGCTCCCTCTTCCATTGCCAGAGGATTACCCCATCGCCATCTCTGCTGCCATGATGCTGAGGGACACGGGAGCTTGCACCTGCTTCAGAGCCCCAGGCACAGCCGTGTGTCGTACCTCTGACAGGCACACTCTCTGTTTCTCTGTCAGGACTGTTTTGCCCACGGCTTCCCTTGTTTAGTGCGGTTTTTTAATCCTACCAACTTTTTCCTCTCTTTTTTTCCTCTTTCTTGCTCACACACACACAAAGCATCGTTTATTTTTCATCTTGCCCTTTCTGTTTTCTCACTCTCCAGATTTTCTTTATTCCTATCTTGCATTAATTCTAATCCCCTTTCCTGGAAGTCGGGCTGGGGTGGGAGGGGTTACTTTTCAGTATTATTGCTTTGAAATAAACCTTTTGGGATTTGTAATGGACAACGGGGTGGTAGCAGAGTGATGTGGGAGCATACCACTGACATCCCTGGCATTCAAGAAAGTAGAACCAATCTTTAGGCTGTCAGTGGAGAACCAGAGTTTTTGTTCGAGGAAGACACAAAATATAGAGATTTCTTGGGGTTTTTGTTCTTTAGAAACAATTAAATGGCTGATCTTTATCTTCCTCTTAATGTCTAGATCACAAACTAATCTCTTCTGTTGATTTCTTCCACACAAACCAAACACATAAAGGAGATTGCTGAAGGTGGAGCAAAAGCTAGGGTTTTGAAGCACATCCAAACCACCAACAATCATTCACTTTCCTTTCAAATGCAGCATTAGCAATAGAGCTCTAAATCAATGGAAGGTCTAAAATTAGATTATATTCCTGAGATCAGATGTGAATCACACGTTAATCATATTTTCTTTTATTATCACTGTCTTTACCCTTTTATTTTATCCTGAGAAATTAGGTTCCTGACTTGAAAACAGAGTGAACTGTGAAGACATGAAACCCTGCTGGGTTAGATCACACCAGATCACCTGTGGATGGGGTCCCAAAAGTCTTTTGTTTTGGAGATTCATGTTGCATCTGAAACTGAGCTCGAGCAGTTTATCAGTTAGTGCTGTGTGTCTCTCTCTCTCTGCCAGCCTTCTGATGTTTCAAGTAGCTGTTTTCTTAAATTAATAAGAAAATATTACTGCTAAAGCTTACTAAATAAGGTTTAAAACCAAATCTGGAAGTGACAGAATAGGACAGCAAACAATTATCTCTTGACTGTGGCACAAAGCTCAGGAAACTGTGTTGTCTGTTGCTGTATTTTTAAGTGAAGCTGCGTGAAATGCACCCGTATCTGATAGCAGGTGTAGGAGGTGACCTGCAAGATCTGTGTGCGAGGGAGGCATGCAAACATGTAGATGGTGTGTATCTGTTCATATGAAATGGCAGCTGTAGGGACTATGTTTCCTTACAAGTGGCACCACCTTTAGTCCCAGATGTGTGTGCATGATCCTGCAGAAACATGCTTGAGAGAAGATGCTGGCATTGTGCCTATGTGTGTGTTTCTGGGAGAGGTGGATGAGTTTCTGGCTGGTTGTAGTTGAAGAATGATGCTGACCTGAATCTGTGGACGCAACAAACACTATGGGCAATGCAGGTATAACAAATACCTGGCTTGCTTATAGGATAAAGATTTACGTGAATGAAACCAATGGTGTTGCAGGAGGGGAACCTGCAGAGCCCCTTGCAGAGAGTGTGAAAGTCCTCAAAGATGTCACTGTCTGACATACCTTGAAATATTCCTCCTGCTGCTGATTGTGTTCCAGTATCCGTCCGCTTGAAGGAAAGATTGGGTATGGCAACAGAGTGGTGACCACACATGCCAGCAGCATAACTCCCTTATGAACGAAGGTTCGTATCATGGCAGAGCAGCGTGTTGGTGCAGCACGCTTTTGTGGCAAAGTACGTGAGGGTGAGCAGCACGTGATGGCTCCAGTCTTGTGTTTGTGATCAGAGGGAGACAGGTGTATGCAAAAAGGCTCCTCCACCTTTCCTCTGTGCAGCCACAGCACTTGCCAAGGCATAATTAGTGGGGCTCTCGTGTTTCAGGGCAGACTATGAGCAGCTGCTGAAGTGCCAGCTCAGTTGGTAGCCTCAAAAACAAAAGTCCCTTGTTTCTCATCACTGCTGTGAAATCCTGCCTTCCTGAACCTTGGGTTTGGCCCTGCTGCTTTCAGGATAGACAAAATGTGAGATTTTTGCCAATGATGTATTCTTCTAGGTCTGTTTATTATCTGTTATCAATTTAATATGCCACTTTAATGAGATTTTGCTTTTTCCATCTCCTCTGTAGAGCTGATTACTTAGCGTATGTGGTTGGTGTTTTTTTTTTTTTTTAAAGGAACCGACAAGCCAAGAAGTTGAATATTTGCTTCAGCTGAAGAGAGTATTTCCCAAGTCCTAGCGGGAAAAAGTGAAAAAGAGAACCAGAGGATGTTTCTAGTAGGTATGTACATGACAGGAAGCCATGACTAGCAGTGTAGTTGTCAACAGGAAACAAAAAGTCACAGCCGATGTGATGCTGCCATACAATACACTTTCTGTGTTGTGGTGCCTGCTGGACTTTGAAGCCTGGCGAGCAATGTGTGTCTACGTGAGATATTCTCCTGTCCATTCGCCCGCTGGAGTTTGAATTACTCTGCATCTGGCTAATCCACTCTGCTGGACTTGGCAAGCCCTGTTTTCTTTTTCTTGACACCTGCTACTGTAAAGATCTTGAACAGCTATGGGGAGAAAAGGATGCATGTGAGCAACCTTCACCGGCTGGCAGCTGAGTGCTCTTCAGACCCCAGGCAGCTTTGAGGCGTCTTGGCTGTTCAGTGCTCTGCAGATATGAACGCTGAGCTTTTCTGGCACGTTCTCACATTGGCCTGGTCATTCTCACCATGCTAGTACATGGGAAAGACGACTTCCTCTCAGATGTAGCTTACATCATCCTGGAACTGGTCATCGCAGTGCTGGCCATCCTGGGGAACATCCTGGTCTGCTGGGCAGTCTATTTGAATAGCAACTTGCAGAACGTCACCAACTATTTTGTGGTGTCCCTGGCTGCTGCTGACATTGCCGTGGGCGTGCTGGCAATCCCCTTTGCCATCACCATCAGCACCGGCTTCTGTGCCTTCTTCTATGGCTGCCTTTTCATTGCCTGCTTTGTCCTGGTCTTGACTCAGAGTTCGATCTTCAGCCTCCTTGCTATTGCCATCGACAGAATCATTGCGATCCGCATACCCCTCAGGTAAGCATGGGCTGGGGGGATGGAGGGGGCTAGGGTGGTGAGGGATGAACATCAGTAAAAACAACAGATCTGAAGATGAATCAAGGTAGGAAAAGTTGAATGAGGATCAGCACTTTTTCTCTTGTAATTTGAATAAAACTCTTCTTGGTCTTGAAGGCTGCCTTGGCTGCTGGATTTTCTGGTTGCTTCTTTTTTGCAGTTCTCCTGTGTCCTCATATGGTGTATGCCCATGGCATCGCAGTGGTGCTGCCTAGGAGCTGCCATTCCACATTTAGCCAGGATTGTGTGGTAACCTCAATAACCTGTGCTTTGAGCTGCAGCCAACAGCACCAGAAGGATCACTGAGAGAAAGTGGATCTAAAGCAATACATGATGGAGGGCAGAAAGGGGGTGAGGTCAATTCATCTCCTTCCCCATGGGGAGAACGGGGGACTCTGCCTGCAGCTGTAGCAGCAAGGTTGTGGAGAGTGTGGATGGGGGTTTCTCTTGGGGGTCCATTAAATGGGACGGGAGGAGAAGCAGCAGGCTATGCAGAGATGGGCTGTAGGAAGATTTGGACTGGCTTAGGTGCTGCCTCTGGAAGCAAAGCATGTATTAAGGCAAGGCAGAGGCTCGCCCCAACCCAGACCTGCAAATGGTTATTCTGTGATCTCTGGCGTTGAAAGGAAGAAAAGCACTTTTCAATATTAGAGCTTGAAAGCTGACTATGACTAGCTGCTGCTTTGGGTGCAACCACAGAGGCTGGTGTGGGACAAGGGGAAGTTTTGCCACATGCACAGGGGGTGCCACTCAGTTCAGTTTTCCAGAATCACATTGTGGTGACGGGATATATCTGACCGTGGGCACAAAGCAACATTGTGTTTTGTGGGCTGGGTCTGACAATGCTTACGAGCCATTCAGTAAGCTCGAAAGATGGAGAGGAAGCCCCGGCAGAGGCCGGTACAGGCAAAGTGTAAGAGTCGCCTTCCTTCCCGTCTTGTCCTTAGGAGGATGCAGCACGCTCTCAGGAACGGAGGGACTTGCTTCCTATGCTGAACAACAAATGTAGCTGCAAAAATGGAACACATTTCTGATTGTAGTGCTCTCAAGTTTGAGTTTATGGACATCCTCATTCCTGTTGAGCTTAAATCCCTTGTGTTGACCTGTGCAATTTAGTTTTGCCTCTTGTGAATACTTTGGTCATCCAGCGCTAATGTTGATTCACACAAACCTCCCATTCCAAAATAGAAAGCCTTCTTTTCCCTAGAGCTGCAGAGATTACCTTTCCATGTGGAGCAGTGCAGCCTAGTCTTTCCTGAAGCCTTGCCTCAGCCAGCTGGTGCTGCTACAACATTACTGTTAATTGTTGGTTTCCAAACCTATAGTCGTACCTGTTACAGCCTCTACTTTTGATGTAGCTGCAAGGAATAACCATTCCATTGTATTGCAGAGAAAACTCTATCAACATTACCCATAAATTGGACTTTCTCCACTTTTCTACCATTCTACGTATAGATGGTTTAAATTTATAAACCAAAATAATGATAAACGATACAAAGAAACGTATGTAGAGTAGGCCTCGGGAGCTTGCCTCTGAAATGATTTTGAGAAGGGCTAATGTCTTTAACTCATCTCTCATGAGCTAACTCTGAAGGCTTTTGCTGACAATTTAAGCGCTCTTATTGCTAGAGGATGACTTGCCAGGAAAAGGATTTTAAACATCTGGATTTCTGCCCATTTTGGGGGGTATCACTGTAACTATACTGTCTTGAAATTTTAATTTCCTGGAATAGCCCAGGTAAAGAGTCTTTTAGAAAAATCAAACCTCATCAGTGCTGGGCACAGTACCAATTTCGCTATTTTGTTTTTGAAAAAACAGAGCACACCCTCTTCTGCCCCAGAAACAGTGGAGTTGATTGGATGCAGAAACCCGCAGGTAGATCCCTGGGTTCCTCCGCCTCCTTGTCCTCTGCTGGTTTGTCCTTTTGCAGTAGAAGTGAAGAACTTGTCAATTGTGTTTCCCCTTAGGAATTTATGGATGAATAAGCATTAGATTTATAGTCTCAGACATGCTGAGAAAGTGAAAGCTGATTAGCTGAAGAGGGAAATGTGATAAGATTCAGACTCCTCACTTCCTCAGTTTTTTCTTTTTCTAATATCTGGTTGTCTCAGAAACACGTAAAACCATTGGAAGGAAAGTTCAGTCACTGAAGATGCAATGTTCTCACCCCATGCCTTAATGCCTGGGAAAGCCTCTCCTCCCCTCCTCAGAGGACCAGAAAGGCAACTTTTTTCATTAGATGAATGCTCTTAAAAAAACAATAAATCGGACTTCCTTCACTCTGAAACTAAAAAGGGCCAATCTTATTTTTTCTCCTGCTTTTTCTTTTTAACTGTTTAATGTGTGATTTGTCCTAAGGAAGGTAAGCACATGTCTCGGGATACATATCTGGATGTGTATTCCCACACAAATAAACTGTCAGTATGAAGGAGGCAGAAGAGTGGAATTTCTGATACTGCTTGGTTTTGGACACCTCAGTACATAATTAGAGTTACCTTTGGAATTATTTTTCTGTGGATAAAAGACCTTCCCCAAAAAAAATGCAGTGAGGAAAGACTTTTATAGGTAAATTGTAAAAATACGTAAAGATTTGTGAATGTCTTATGGGTTCTACCTTTCAAATTATTAAAATATCCTGTAGAATTTGATAATTTGATAAACTTTCCAAAACTTTCCAAAAGTTCTCAAACACTTTGCTGAATTCTGCCAGGTTTTATACAAATGTAACACTCTGCAAGTGGCAATAAAGCACTCCCGAGGAAGTGAGCTGAGCCATTGTTCAATCCAGGATAAAATCTGAACTGTGCCTCTAACATGGCAGGTACCTGAAAACCTTTGCTTGCTGATATAAAACCCCTGGGTGTTCTAAACAAAACTGGCTGCAAGTCGGAGTTCCAGAATGAAGTCACGGGCCAAGAACAATTGCTGCTTTCCAGGCTCTTTGGTGCCAGCAAATACTCCGCGGGCACAGTGCCCAGCCACGTGTTCCTGTGCAGGCATTTGTGGTAAAGATACTCCCGTGGTGAGGGATGGGTAGCTCCCATGCACTGGAAAGAGAGGAGAAATTTTTCTTCCTGCAGCCAAACGGAAGAGTTTTCTCAGGTTACTGCTTGCTCCGTGTGCTGGATTCAGGTATTCACCTGTGGCATAAATACTTACGCAGGTCATACGGTGCCAGCTGCAGTAACTTGCTGAGTGCAGACCTTTTCCTCTGATGAAAGCTGCTTTGGAGATGGCTGCCCAAGCCACGGAGATGCTGCTCTGGGAAAGCATTACTAAGGTGCAGCTCCTTGATGTTTAGAACATCAGGACAGATTTATCCCACGTAGTGGTGATTGAAACAGCAGCTCTGAGGTGGCACTGGGATGCTTTTCTGCCAGAGGCTAGGGGAGCTGGACGTGAACAACTAGCTTCTCAAAGTCTGGAGTAGGAAGAACAGGGGAGATGAGCACAAACTCTGAATAAAGTATAGGACATGGAAGGGACCTTTGTGCTGACAACAGTCTGTTTCAGCAGTTGCTTTAGTTCTCTAGGGTTGCCTTCTCAAATGCTCATATATGAGCATCTGAACTAGGGATTTAATGTTTTATTGTCACTTTGAGCCATGTCTGGGCTTATTTCCCTGCTCACCATAAACCTTTTGACTTTATGACAAGAATTTCCTACATGTTTGTGTCAAATAGATTACAGGCAGATTCAGCCTAATATGAAAGAAGAATTTTGTTTCCTCCTTTGAACAAGCGTGGGCATGGGTTTGAAAGCAGTGCCAGCTGTCTATGGCTGCATGGGCCGCAGTGGAACTGCTGGAATTCAGATCAAAGCCCGGTGCCTTCGACGCTGAGCACAGGCTTTCTGGTGGGATGCAGTAAAGGTAGCTGAGATGTGCTCCGTGCATGGCACAGCCGAGATGGGCAGTGCTGTCAGCCAGAGGTGGGTCTGAAAGACACGCAGAAGGCTGGCTGGATGCTGTGACAGTGAATTAGGGCAGCCCGTATCCTGCAATGTATGGAAAGATTTTAACTTCTGCCTGAGGACCCTGTGGTTCTTATAGCACCTCTGTCTTCTACCCAGCTTCAGAGTTTACAGATCATTGTTTCGATGTCACACCCTCAGCCAAGCCACTTCAGGCAGTACAGATGAGCTGTGCATTCACCAAGGGCAGCTGTTCTGCTGGACTCAGTTTGCCAGCTTGATGGTTGGGAGAGCATCAGGGCAGGTGAAATTATTTTGGGGAAAATATCCCAATTTCCTGTGTTTGCAGAAGTGGGGTTTTTTTTCTGGAGGAGTCTGGTGCCCCTATCCCCCCGGACCCAGCTCCACCCTGAGTGTCCCTGTGCTCTGCACTAACGTTCTTTGTCCCTGAGTTTCACGAATAGCAGTCGTTTGTGTAGCAAGTCCAGTATTTCCAGGAAGCACAAGAACTGCTTGTGCACAGAGAATCCAGCGCCGTCTGGACACATCAGACATGCTACAAAGTCACCTGCCAAGCATGCAGAACACGGGCTGTAGGTGTGACCAGCTCCCTTCAGCAGGCTGTGTCCCCTGCTCAGGTGCCAGCAGCTCACAGTGTATGTGGTGCTGCCTGGAAGCCCTGAGCTTACCGTGCGGAGCCGTACAGCACTGTGGATACGGAGAGCAGCTTTGGCCTGGCTGCTGTGAGCCAGGTGCACGAAGGCTTCAATGCAGCCTGGTGACATCTCTAAGTGGACAAAAAGAACGGGTCCAGGAAAGTCCATCTGGACAATAACCCTACCTCAGCCAAGTCAGCCAGAGGTGTCTCACATGGATCCTAGAAATTGAGCTCTCCCAGGCGAATGGACACTTGTCAGTGGGTACCTGGCCCCTTAGGGCCACACACTCTATCACGAGATGCTGTGAGCAAACACCTTGGAGATACTGTGTTGTGGAAATGCCCTCACTGGTGGGCTGGTAATTGCCCCTGCCAGCACAAGGCACTGCAGCTGGAAAGCAGGCGGCTGCTTGGGTTAAGTACTGTTCCTAAGTCTTGTAAAGTTTGTTGCATGGGAATCCCCAGAGGGTAAGAGGGAGGGAGGAGTGGGGGGGTGTTTGCCTGGAGCAGTGATGAATGTATTTTTAGTGGAAGGAAGGGACATCTCTAGTCGTGGGATAACAGCTGCAGAATTTCAAAATTCCTCTGACAAGATGTAGCCAATTCCAGGGCTGCAGGGTTTTGAGGTTTTGTTTTTTGTTTTTCCAAGCTTCAAGTGCCTTCAGCCAATCTCTCGCTCCCTGAGTGTACTTTTCAAAGCACAGATACTGCTTTGCTGTGTTGATGAGGTCTGAATGTGAGCAGCTCTCTGCTACCACCCATGCTCTGCCCTTGGCATCCCCTAAGCACTGGGCAGTATCCACCGCTTGCTGGAGAAACCTTTTTATCTCTCAGAATCGGATGAATCCCTCCCTCATTTCTGGAAGGAGGATTTTTTTGGGTACTGGGAATTGTGTGGCTGGCTCCCTCACCCTCTTTTCTGATTTTGAAATGCAACTGAGGAATGGAGACTCGAGCCTGCTGGCTCTTGTGTGGGGACAGGTTTTTTCCAAGGCCCATCAGCAGGGATTTAGAGCACATGCAGGATCTTCATTCCGTACTGTGCCCGGCAAAAGCAGCCTCTCTCCTCCCTTGTCTTGAACTTGCATTGGGATAGGAGCCTGAACCTGTGGGAGTGACTAATTGAGAGATGGAAACATTTCTATGGCTTGTTGGATTATTATTTTTTTTTAATGTTTGTTTGCTGAGAGAATTCTGGGGACAGAGGGAGAAGAAGGAGCATTGGGTAAACACTGGGAGCCCAGTGCTACTGTTGTCCGATCACAGACACACAGGGTCAAGCACAGTGTGGGACCCAGGCTGGACAATGTGGGAATCTGGCCATCTACTTTCCATGCTGAGCGTTACTAAGGGAAGGAAATTGCATTGAAATGTTAAACCGTTGCCCTGATTTACATTTTCAGAGAGAAGAACTGCTGGAGTCAGCTCAGGACTCGCAGTAACCTGTGAGGCCCTGGGAACTGGCCGATATTTCAAACAAACCAAGGTCCCTGGCTGCACTGTCAGATTCATACCATCTTGCTTATTGTCTCTTTCAACAGATCTTGGAGAATTTACTGCCAGGAGCACTGGCTTCAGCCAGGCACATCAATACCTCCACCACTGGAGTCCCCTTTGCTGTGTGCAGCACAGCACACCTGTAGCCAGAGCACTGTCCTCAGCTTAATTCCTCCTTTCTGAGAAAGATATGAGGTCAGCTTAGCTGGGCTGGTGAGGAAAACTGCTGACTCCTCTCAGTTATTTAAGGAAGGTTGGTGGCGCTGGCCTTCCTGAAAGTGCTGTTGTGGAGCAGGGTGAGGTGCTGTGCAGGGCAATGCCAGCCGGGCTTCTGCCACTGAGTCAGCAGAATTTCCCCGGAGCACACCTGAACGTGGACAGAGGGCTGATGGCACTGTGCCTCCGAGGTCTTTTGTGCTATTTGGCTGACAGATCTATTGCAGGGGCGACCTAGCAAGCTAGGCTGCTACAAGGTGCTACAGGGCTCCTCCTTTGCCAGAAAGGAGGAACTACCTCAGCCTTCAGCAAGAGACCCACAGTGGTCTTCATCACCAAGGGTCAGGTCCCTGCTATGGATTATCTGGGCTGCAAGATCTGTGTGCATGACCGAGTGGGCTGGTGGAGTGAAGGAACACAGATGAAAACTGTATTAATTTCCCTGCTTTTCTGTCACCTGTTCACTGCCTAAAGGCAAGGGGAGGGAAATAAGTGGCATACAATGTCACCATGGAGTCCTTGCTGTGCTGTGTGGGCTCTGCACAGCAGCTCATCTGAAGAAGCAGGTGCCTTTCTTGCTGTCTTCTGTCATCTGGGACCCCGGGCCATTGGGAAGCTGCTTGGGTCAGGGGCTTGTTGAATGATACTGATGTTAATTCCCCTTTCCTCTGCTTTATAGGTACAATGGCTTGGTGACTGGCTCTCGAGCTAAAGGTATCATTGCCATCTGCTGGGTGTTATCTTTCATCATCGGCTTGACACCAATGCTAGGGTGGCACAAGCGCTCCCAGATTGAAGAGCTGGGTTCCAATAAGTCCTCTCCCATCAACTGCAGCAACAGTATGGTGGTGTGTCTCTTCGAGGCTGTGGTCACTATGGAGTACATGGTCTACTACAACTTCTTTGCCTGTGTGCTCTTGCCCCTCCTCCTCATGTTTGGTATCTACTTGAAGATCTTCATGGCAGCCCGGCGACAGCTCAAGCAGATGGAGAACAAGATGGTACACGGGGAACGTTCTCGCTCCACTTTGCAGAAGGAGGTCCATGCAGCTAAGTCTTTAGCTATCATTGTTGGGTTGTTTGCAGTCTGCTGGCTTCCATTACATATTATTAACTGCTTTACCCTTTTTTGCCCAAATTGTGCCCACGCTCCCCTCTGGCTGATGTATCTAGCTATTATCCTGTCTCACGCCAACTCGGTTGTAAATCCTCTAATTTATGCCTACCGAATCAGGGAGTTCCGATACACCTTCCGTAAAATCATCAGCCAGCATATCCTGGGCAGGAAGGAGCCGTTCAAGGCAGGAACAGCCAGCTCTAGGACTTCCACTCATGGTGGGGATGCAGAGAATGCCAGCATACGAATCGGTGAGTATGCATTAGAGGTATACACCAACGGAGAGATCCACAGGGATCCTGAAAAACAGGACTTAAACAAATGCAAAGCTGGCTTGGAATGGCACCAGAATGGAAATGCTCTGGACATGGAGACAAATGGGCATCTCCCACATTCCTGCAAAAATGGGATTCTCTCAGATGCATGCATGAACAGGGAGCATCACAGTGAAGAGCTAATTAATGCCCAAGTGTCTTACTCGGATCTAGAAAGAGCAGCCTTCGCAGCAGCTGATGTTTCCTGATGAGACTTTCCAAGTCTTCCTGGTAGAATTATTTTTTTTTCCGTTGGTGACCTCTGCCACGGCAGAAAAGGAGGCTGGGGAGCGGGGGGAGAGGTGTGTATTCAGATTGCTGCGGAGAATGGGGTCCCCACCCAGGACTGTTGGGATGATCCTAAATACTAGGCTGGAGAAAAGCCAAGAGCCCACTGACTCGGACTAAGGAAGGAGGGACACATTACCCATCCATGACCTGTCACCAAGAGCAGTGCCAAGGTCAAAGGTGGCATTCCAAGGTCAGCACTGGGAGACTCTGCTGACGCAGGGTGTATCATGACGTTATGCTGTACTGTGCATCGGTGGTTGTATGTCGGTTTTGCTGTCTTTACCAACAGAAATAAAAGCATGGCTGGAAGTATTCAGTGAATTGCAAAGAACAGGGAGGGGCTGTTTAGTGGAAGGGGGAGAGCAACATCTATTGGTCAGGAAGGATGCCAGCAGCTGCTTGGAGTGGGAAGGAATTTACCTTATGGGAACTTTGGATATCTTCAGCCATGGCATTTTGTCTTTCAGTTCATGTTTTTAAAGCTTATACTGCAACAGGTTGCTCAAGTGGTTTTTTTTCTTGTCTTGAAAAGATTACTTTATGTTAAGTTATAAAAGATGGGCAAGAACTCATACCCATTCCCTGAGCAGTCAATGTTCCAGACACACAAGGCAAATATAACTTCATAGCTCTCCACTTTGTCTAACAAATCATGAAAACAGAGTCTGTAATATTAATTCCCCATAGAAAAAGGGCTGTTAGCAGAACTTGGTGCTGCAGGCAGTGGACAAGCAGGCCAGGTTGCGGTCTGTGTCACCAGGGCGGTCAAGCCCTGAGGTGTTGTGAAGAGCTGTGGGGTGTGTGAGCTGTCTGGAGGCTGGTGGGCACTGTCTGCTTTTTCCCTCTATCTCTGTGCTTGTCCTCCTGGGCTCCTAGAACGCCAATTCTTTCCATGGCCCTAAATGTGTGTGAGGGGAGCTCATTTTCCATATTTTGTTCGTTTTCATCCTCACTCAAAATGCTCTGGGATTTTTTTTCTTTTCTTGGGGTAGGGAGGAACACACACACATACCTAACACTGAAATTCCAACGAGCTCTGTTTAAACACCTTTTTTCCTGTGATTCCAGTTGTTTTCTGATATGCTTTACTGTGAAGCCTGATGTGTCCCTGTAGTGCAGAGACCAAAAGAGCTGGGTCTGACTGGTGAGAAGATGCTCCTGCTCTGAGAAGCTGAAAGGCATTAGTAATAGTGGAAAACAGCTTAGAAACTGCAGTAGTCTGTCTGTATAAGAGAACAGGTAAATCTGTGCTGCAGCAAGGGTATGCACTGATGTAGTTTATTGTAGAGGTGTTTCACAGCAGTTTGATGATTTTCTGTATCACTTATGAAGCCTGGTACCTCAAGGGCAGCAGAATGCCACATCAGCTTGAATTCTACCTAAAGATTGTCTGGTCTTCGTTTTACAGACAAATAACACATGTCCGATATCACTAGCCTTCTGGAGGGACAGGCAGTAATGGTCCTACTGGAAAACTAAAAGTCTGGTAATTCCAGGGATCTGAAGCTTATTTGCTAGCTGAAAACCTCAGAAGTATCAGCCCCCAAACCTGTCTCTTCCTCATATGTGTCCACTAACATTTCAGAAGCCAAATAATCTCATTTTCAGCAAAGAAAGGCGAGCTGGATTTTGATATTTGAGGAAGAGCAGGTTAGGTTTGTTTGTTCTTATTCCAGGTTTATTTTAAATGCTGTGAACTATTAAAATCAAAAGTTAGTTTTATTTGAGGAGAATTCTCTTTTTGCCCATCTCCCTACATGAAGGTGGGGAGTAGTTTATATAATGCTGAATGTGTTCAAGTATGTAACTGCTCCAGGCTAGGACACAGCTTCTGTGAGATGAATAAAAAGATGTGGTTGCCACCCCAATCCTTAGCAGAAAGAAAGGCAAGTTTGTAGAACAATAGACTTCACAGTTTAATTGATTTGCTGCTTTCTTGGCACAGCTCTGCCACGTAGTCTAACGTCAGAGGAGTGGATTATCGCTCCAGCACCATTAACAAACACTACGCCATTTCCCTGTGACTGACGTCGTAGGTAGTTCCTCTGTAGGGTGACTTGGGATCTTGTTACTCTTGATCTTTCGTGATGGAATATTTCTGTGGGTTATTTGGCTCCTCTGACCTCCTGCAACAGTGGCAAAGGAACTCAGTCAGGAAAATGGGGGTCTGATCTCTTCAGGCCTCAGCTGGGAGCTGAAATGTTTCTAAGAATAACACAAGATTACATCCGGTATCCATGTCAATAACAATTAGGTCCACAAAGAAGCAGAGCAGGGAAGGAAGTGTGGGAAAATACCAGCATGGCTCATGTGCTGGAACACACGCAAGTGCAGAAGTGTCTCCTATCAAGCTTTAGTTGCCGTTGTAAAGGGATGTTCTACGCCACATTGCATCAGACTTTCACCAGCTGATGTGGGTTGGTGCTTTCTATTGTTTCCTGAGCTGCTTCATACTCAATTATGGCAGCTTCTTGCTTGGTTGCCACAAGAATCAAGTTGATCTATGTTGATGCGACAAATTTAGGATTGTCCCTCTGGAAAACTTTCCTGCCCGACCAGATTGCCATGCGAGATTGCGGAGTTTCCAGTTGTCTTGAAATTAGCTTTTCTGTTACTATTTGAGATGCCCCCCAAGAGTGTCCAGTCCCTTCCAATATTAGGGATCTGGATATGAAATTATTCAAATCCAGGGGATGTGTGCAGGAGGAAATGCAGTGGGGGTAATGAGACAGTGTGTTTTATATAGATTTGGAAGTCTGTAGTCACAGGAAGGAGGGGATGGCAATTGCACCACATGCTGCATGCCTCTGGGAAACATATGTCTGAGACAGACCTTCAGAAGATGTTTCTGAAGCAGTTGTTGGGGGGAGCACAAGCCTTTTGAACAGAATTTTGTACTTCGGATTTCCTGTTTCCTAGGGATCATGGTTTCAAGGCTTCCTCTTTTTTTTTTTTTTTTTTTTTTTTTTAATAGATGTAGGGTCCCATCAATGAAGTGTGCTCTTTCCTTCTCCTGGCAGCGCTCTCCACTCCTGAGAAAAGTACCTGTCTTCCAAACTGCATAGGGCAGGGATCATTAGAAAAATGAAAGTTAAATATTTTTTTCCTAACCTGTCTACTCATATCCTCATTTTCCTTCCAGCTGGAGAATGTTTAGCTGATGAAATATAACTTTTGTGGATAAACAAAGATGGTACCAGGACAAAGGGAAGAATGAGGTGACCGTCAGGAGAGGTTAGAGAAGACCTCCTTGGGAATCCAAGGTGCAGTGGGTCCAGAGACTAAGAGCTGGGGTAAGAAGATACTAATTTAATTGAACTGGAACTTCTTACTAAAAATGGCTGAAGACCCCTACAGAGATGTGGTGCCTTGTTTGGCATGAGGGCATACCATGAATTTCACCATTCCCTGAAGACCCTTAGGCTCCAGGGTTTATTTGCATTATAGGATTTTGGAGACAGTAAAGTTTGATCAGTTGCTGGGAGTAATTTTATCAAGAGTTCTTCTTGGGGCCCTCTTCTCAACAGGGCACTGCTTTCTGTGAGTACAAATAAATCCACTTACAGCTTTGTCCTGCAGAGTTGCTTTTGGCTCAGTGATATTTCAAAGCCTCGTGCAAGCCTGAACTGCAGCTCGTGAACAGAGAAGGAATTTGGCATGGTGGGAGAGCTGGCGTTACCCTAGACAGAAGGGGTTTGCCACTGATCCCAGTTGGTGCTAGAAAGCTTATTGTGCAGGTGGACTTGGGAGTTACATGGAGTAGTCTGAATCTTTGATCATTCTTTGAAAAGAGGTTCCAGGAGATGCTGGTGGATACAGAAAAGTCTCTAAGGAGTGGGAGCAGAGTGGAAGGTTAGGGTTAGATGGGAAATCTTGGTGATGAAGGCAGATTTGTAGGGTAGGTGTTTGGGAGGATTTCAGGGGAACAGGAATGTGCTGGGAGGTGCTGGCATGAGACCAAGGTGTGACTTGCTGGGGATTCTGGAGAGGATGTACAGTCTTACAGCTCTCCTGAGGTCGCTGCAGAGGGTCAGCCTTGCCTGGGGTGTGTGGAGGGTTGACTTCCTATAGTCTATATGTGACTGAGGTAGAGATGGTTCTTAGGGATGATCTCCTTTTCAGATGCATTGTCTCATTTCATGAGCGCGTCCAGGTGTAACAAAAGCCCTTTTACTTCATTAATATGAGCCCTACCTAAAACCAGATCAATTGGGCCATGTTCTGTGGGAGGGACAAGCATGCTGAAACAGTGCTGTGATGCGCTGAAACTGTTGAGTACTTTCTAATGGTGTTTGCTAAGTTTAGCTGCCTAATAGTCAATTCTCTCCCAATTTGTTTGGGCATCAAACTGCACTGAGTCATACCAGAAAGTTTTTTCTTTCTAGCCCTGATCTTTTGCCCTTCTTTACAGTAAAACACATCATGAGTAATTAAAATCACACCAGTTCCTCGTTTGCATGAGAGGTGTCTAACCCTGACAGAGATTCCCAAAACTGGGGCAATGCTATGTGTAACTCCTCGTCTTATTTGTCTGCTGGGACTGTTCACACAAGGAGGTGTTATAAACACGACTGGAACCTGTTGATCTGAGTACAGCCTTTGCTTCCCCCACTCTGCCTCAGGAGCTGGTGTTCCTGCCCCCTGTCCTGTGGAGCAGCTGTCTCTGTGGTCTGCAAGCCAAGACACTATGAACGCCCTGCTGCACACGCTGTCACTATAAAACCAATTGCTCTTTTAATTTAAATGTTTTATGAATATAGTTGTTGTTTTCCCTCTGTTTGTCAGTAACCAGTGGGAGGGGAGGGAAGGGAGTGGGAGAACCTGTGCATGCAAATGTATTTAAAGTGTGTTGACCAAAGTTGTTTTTTTTTTTAATCTGTGAAGTTTTCATATCTGTGAAGTCATCAGACTGCTGGGCAGTGAGGAGCCGCTGGTGCTGCTGAATCTGTCTTGGTTACATTTCTTAATAAGCATTAAAATAATAAAATATATTTGTAAAAGAGAGCGTGAGTGCCTTTGTCCCAGGAAGATCCAGCTGGCTGCTCCTTTTTCGTGCAAGTGTTTTCTTAGGATTTTATTAGCTTTTTCCATAGACTGATCCTTCTGGAGAGCTCTCTCCCAGGTAGTGCCTATTCTTTCGCAGAAGATATTCTCAAGGACTAAGGTGACAGACCCAGATGGACTAGAAGACCCCTCACATCTCTGACATCCTGGGAGCTGTCATATTGTCAGTAAGAGAAAATGTTTACAGCTGTGTGCTGAACACAGGGTAGAGCACTGTATTTGCCCAAAGCCCCACGGTGTCAGAAACTGCGTGTTAAGTAGCAGGACCTGAAGGGTCCGTACCTGGACCATGGAAGAACTTCTCCAGCTGTGACTGGAGCACCCCAGCCTGCTGGCTCTCCTTCCTCATGGCCTTGCTGGTGCCCCTCAGACCTCCTTGTAGGACCATCGCAATTTCAGACCTCTGTCCAGTTCTGCCCATGCCGCTCAGGCTGAGCTAGCCCCAGCCTGACATCAGTTAGTCTGGAAGTGGGAGGCAGTGAGTCTGGATGCTACTGTGGTGTCTCTCAGGCCAATTCTGAGCAATGCTGACAGGATGAAGCTGGAATAATTTCTAGCTTTTTCCAGCTGCAGCTTCTAAATGTGTGTGTGAGGAGGTTAGCTGAAGGGCTATACAGTCCAAGAGCATTTGGAATTGGGAAGTGCTGAAATGAAAGTTCAATAGATAACCACCAGCTAGTGGTCATTCCATCTTTTGGTTCACTTTGCAGCTGGGCTAAAAGGCCTCTCTGGAGGCCCCAGTTTGTGGAGACGTGCTGGCACCCTGGTGCTTGGTGGCCAGTTGTGCCTGAGCTGCTCAACCAACTGTGTAATTGAAAAGCTTTTTGATTTTTCCCTGCTTTCACAAACACTGTGCATTTTGTTCTGCAGCATCAAAGGCCAGGAGCTCGGAGGAACAATGGGCGTCTGCAGGAGCCCAGGGGAACAATGGCCGTACCTGGCCCCGGGAAGAAAGCGAGTACTTGAAAGAACAGAGAGAGCTCCCAGTTTAACAACACAATTGGCCTGATCTGGAAAACTCTGCTCAGAGATCCACACCTTGGCTCAGTCACCCAGAGAAACCAGCCTTTGCAGGGCTTTTGCTGTAGAGTAAGAGGATAATGTAGCTCAATAGTGTAATATTTACTGCAGCACTGGGGAACTGATGGCATTTCTAAATGGTGAAGTATAATGAGGCCATGGAGGATGGTGTTTTCCCTACTAATGGGTGGATAATGTTTTTGGCTAAAAAGCTTTTCACAGTATTTAAAGCAGCAGGATCTTCCTCATCACTCCTGCCCCCAAACAGGAAACCTTTGCTGCTAAGAATAGTGCAGACAAGTGCCTGCTGTGCTCTTGACCATCGTGTGTTTCAAGGAGATGTTTTGGGGAGTTAAAAGCTCTGAGCACCTTTTCTGAGGCCCTGTGGACCTCACAATTTACTTTCACAGGAAAGATTCCCACTGTCTTGCATTTGACTGAAGCGACCGAGTGAGGAGTGAGATTCCCAGGTGTGCATTCATGGGAGGGAGAGAGACGTCTGCCAGCTCAGAGTGATCCTGGGGAAGAATCCACCTCTCTGATCCTGCAAACGAGCACCTCAAGTTAGATGATGCAACTCACTGCAGGTTGGACTCTCACTGAATAGTAAGTGGAGCTGTGTTCCTCTCTGGCTTCCCGATCTCCTCTTCAGTGCTGTTTTGGGAAGAGGGGCACTTCTGTATATTGGAGAGGTTTCCTCAGAAATGACCCAGTGGGTGGGACTGTTGGAGGGTTTTTAGCTGCAAGATGTGCCACTCTTACAAGTAGCATCATTTCTCTGCTGTGTGATTACAGTAGTCACTGCTGAGATCCTGCAGTGTGATAGGAAAGTACTACCCAGATCTCTGAAAAGCAGAAATTCATTTCAAGAACTGGAGTTCTTGCAACACCTCAAAGCAAATGACCTAAGCCACGTTTGGGTCTGAGAGCAGCATGGTGATTTTTCAACAAGTGAAAGGTGAGGACTAGGAAAAGAGCTTTCAATCTGCAGGTTCAAAATAAACTGTGTGAAGAGGAGGTTATTTGGAGTGCAGATCCATACTGTGTGGTCTGAACTCCAAGCTTGGAACTGTGGTTTTTGGGAGTGTACAGCTGAAATCCAGAGAGGTGACTGCAACTTCTGCAGAGCCCAGGGCAGTCTTTAAACTTGCTGGCTTGGCCACTGACAGCACTGGAGCTGCAATCACTCAGGCTTTGTATGCCAAGGATTTACCCAGGGCCTTAGGCAGCTCTGATTTTTTTTGCCTTACCTAAGGCAAGGAGATTAGATAACAGCTCAAGAAAATCCATGTGCATGGGGTATCTTGCTGCCTCAGCTGTTGATGAGGTCATGAGGATGTCTTTTGGGCTGGTATTAGTCCAGGATATTACTTCAGAATGGGAGTTAAACATATCCCAGTTGGATACTTCATGGTGCTGGAGAACTTGCAGCTGCATCACTTGGGCATTTGGCATCACCTGGGCTGTGAAAGCTTGTGCTGTGCTTTGGGGTTCCCAGGGATGCAAGGCTCTTGTGCAGTGTGGTGATTTTATCTAGGAGGAAAAAGTCCTAATAAAGAGAGCATTGAGCAGCCTAGATCGGTTCTACAAAGAATGCAAAACAAGCCTGGGCCGTCTCAGGGTAAGCTGCACTCATGGTGCCTCTTGAACCAGTGTCCTGTTATTGTTGGTATAGAACGTGAGGGTCTGGGCCAATGAAAATAAGGAAGGCGGCTTGACAGACACAGATTTTATCTTTTGAGACTCGTTATGACCTTTCTAGTGTATAATAAATAAAGTTGACTCAGGAATTGGCAAGTGCCCTATAACATGCAGTCCTGGTGTTGGGACTCGGCAGAATGTTCTGCTTAGCAATGCACTCTGTTAGCTTTGTTTGCCAAGCTCTTGTTTTGGAGGTGTGCTGAAGGGCTGAACGGTGGCAGATGCTGAAGCCTTCTGCAGGGCAGGTGCACTGGACCGGGCATCTCTGACCATGCTGATCCAGGCTGGGTGAAGGTCATTTTGAATCCATGCTGACACAACCATTTACCACCGGGCCATAAAAAGAAAAGAAATGCCTTGCAAAGAAAGAATGCTGTTTGCAGTGGTGTGAATCTCGGGGCAAAGAGAACAGCCATCCTTTCACGTTACTGGGTAACCCATCAAGCATTTAAGTCAGCATTGAGCAGAAGTGCTTCCTGTATTAATATTGTTTGAGCAGCCCTGCGATGCACGCTGGATCCTGCGATATTAAATATCTCCATCATCCAGAGGATGTGGCCAGTTTTGCAGGTGACGGGAATGGTAGCTCTGAGACTCGCCTGCTGCCAGGTGAATCCCTGCCGTGCCATCTTCTCTGTTAACCGTGACTGTGAGCAATCACCATCAGGTTTTCTGAGCCAGCCGTGGTGGCAGGGCCTGTGATGTACGGGGCCCCTCTGCAGACAATTGGGAATCGTGTGCTGCCAGATTGAAGCTGTTCTGTGATGGTAACACATCAGACTGTGACGTTATTCTGCAGAGCCAAAAGCCATCGGGGGCAAGAGGGCTAATGTTTGCATTCCCGGTCCCAGCGAGGCCAGAGGAGGAGAGCTGCAGGGAATTCACAAAGATTATGGCTGCTTCAAAGGCAGAGTCTCAAGAGCAGAGCCCCAGCACTGGCACTGGGGTACTGGGCTACACGAGCACTCACCACCTTACAGGACAACTGGCTGCCTCATTTCGGAGGTGCCTGCCATTTGGGAACAGTCCAGGATTCCAAGTGTTTCCTGCCTTTCTTTATATTCATGCCAAAAGCACTAGCAGAATAGGGTGGAGGCAGAAAATCTCAGACCCTCCTCAAGATCATCCTCTAATTCCAGAAGGATCAAAATAGTAAAGGTTGCATTAGAAAAACAGAAATAGTCTTTTCTCCCACCATTGGTAACTCAATGCCACAACTAAAGCTGAGAGTCAGCTGCTTCTTCTGCAGCTGCATCCTTTCTGAACTCATGAGAAATAGCAGTTTTATTTCCTTCCAGAGGAAATATACAGTAATATCCCTGACTTTCACGGAGGCCTTCCATTCTGCAGAACTAACCCATGTAACACTCATCTGCAACTAAATTAAACCCAAGATCCCCCATTCCTTACGGATTGAGCCAACGCTTGGGAATCAAGGCTTTTAACCAGAAACTTGCTTTTTCTGAGTGCTTACTTCCCATGCAAGTTCCCTCCCATCCTAAGTTGTACATTTGCAGGGGATCCCTCCTTTCCTGCCCTATGCCAAACCCTGGCAGCACAAGGAGCTTATCTGAGATGCCCGGGCTGTCTGTCCCTTCACGTGGTTCAGCACTACTTGGATTTTCAAAAGAACTGTAGCAACAACACTCCTGTGGATTTTCACTGTGCAGCTGGAGGGAGGGATGTTCTCTCTGTATGCCAACAGCACTCTGATTCCCTTGCAGGAGGATCTTTCAATCAGCGTTTGATCGAGAAGAACTGTTTGGGACACACAGTCCTCCCAGGGAGAGTTTCATGCTTTCCTCCCGTCAAAGGCATGAGGCTGCATCCCTGGGTCAGGATGTCAGTGACATGTGTATGACACCGAACGCTGAAGCCTGCACGTCAATCAGGTCTTGGAAGAGGCCGCGTTCTGCCTGCTGCACAGACACGTTCGCTCTCTCTGAAGGGAGGCCCTTGTGCACGTAGCCCTGAATTTGGTGTTTTTCAGGTCGCTGTATTTTCTCTGTGCTGGATGAATCCCAGTGCTGTAAAACACGTGTCCCTGTTCTGCTTCCTTAAGAGACGCATCTGCTGGTGTCAGCTGCCAGGTAAGACGCACAGGAACCTGCTCTCGCTCAGCATCTGTGGCCTTTGGCCTCTGCGGGTAGTCAGGCATCCTAAGGAAACCAGAAGTGACCTAAGGCTGTTTTTTTGCTAATCCTTGGTCAGTGTTGCAGATGGAGAAGTAATGGCAGTATTCCAGCAGGTGAGACCCTCCAGGCCAGCTAGCCAGACAAGAAAAATAAACACAGGAAATAGCATCCATGCAGTAAGATAACAGAGAAAGGAGAGGCTGGGAGAGCTTTCTCCTGTGTGTGCGTGTGTCAGGGGGATGCACAGGGCTTGGAACTCTCTCTAACAGGAGCAAGCAGATGTCAAGCCTTAACACGAAGGGAGAGGTTACTGCCTGGACAGAGAGGAAAGAAGAAAAAAAGTTTTGTGCTTTGGCCAGACAGAGGAGGAGCTGCTCCCCAGAGTACAGTCTGTGGAATGAAGTTCGCAGGTCTAGATGTGGGGTGAGTTAGTGCTTTGCTCAGGGCAGAGCCTCCGGTTACCTCTGCTTGACCTGGATATTACTCTTGTCTTTGTGTCTCAAAAGCAGTTCTGAGGGTCTCTGGTTGCTGGAAACTCTGCTCTGTCTCACCTGTGAAACCCATTCCCTGAAGTCCTCCTCTTGGCCTCTGCTTTGTGTCCTCTTCCCCAGATCCTGTGGGTTTATCAGAGCCCCCCCCCCCATCGCTCAGAGGTCACTCCCCATGGGATGGCTGGGTAGCCTTGTGGCGAGGCATCTGCTGGCTCCATCCCTGTGCTCTGCAGGATGGAGAAGCCACCTGTGGTGCCCAAAATAGCCTCTGCCTGGTCAATGCAATCCAAATGGTGTTGATAGTCTGGGGGATTCCCATGCCTCATAAAGAGGCTTTTGTTGGGAGGATCTAAGCTGAGCTCCAGGCCTTGCCAGCTGTGGAGAGGAGCAGATGGATCTGTGGTATAAAAATAGACCTAAGCAGACTTGTTCTGCCTCTTTTCTTCACCAGCTCAAAGTACAGTCCCAGAGGTGCCTGGTCAGCTGAACCAGAGCAGAGAACTGGGTGCTTTGCAGCTGCCAGTCTGCCTGGAGCCCATTAGCTATTGTCACAGACAAGGATTTATCTCTGTTCAGTCCCACTCGCCTTACAGCTGCCGTGTGGACAATCTTGTTTGCTCACAGCTGTTGGCAGCATGTTACATCCCATCTCCCTGGGGCAACACAAGCAGGAGAATGGGGCATTTTTCTGAGACACCACATTCCCAAACTCTGCTACACCTTGGCTCAAGAAGCAGAGGTACTAGTCTGTGGCTGTGTCCTCTGGGTGAGATCTCTGTACAGCTCCTAAGGAACCGTACTGAAGACACACACCAGTGTGTCATGGGCACAGCTTCAGCTAGCTGATCGGTTAGATTTTACAATAGTCACAACCTCTGTGTATTGCACATGAAAATCTCACCTTTTCCCAGCCCCAGCTACAGGCAGAACATTTTGGAGCGCTATGATCTTTCTTTGTTGCTCCAAGTGCCTTGGCTGCTTGTTCCAATGCTGTAAGTTCATACAAAAGCTCTGAGGTTAAAACACCCTCCAAAGGCATCTGAGGCTCATTGTCCTTGGTCTCTCAAGTAGATGAAAATGGGATGTCCCCTGTGGATATCTCCTGGCCCAGTTGTTCTTCCTAGCACTTTCCATTTAGGCTTAGAAACTTTTCAACTCTAAAATACAATTATTTTAGCGCATGAAAGGAATGCGAGGCTAAGTCAGCACTCAGACCGGAGCAGGCAGGATGTGGTCTCTCTGCATTGTGCCTGCAGATCGCTGCCAGCCCATCAGTCCCGAGATGCGTTTTCATAAAACCCCTTCTCAGTTGGCATCACCACTCCATCCCCTCCTGCTAAGTGAATAAGGATCACATCGACGTTTCCTGAATGGGGTTTCGTAAGGCACTAATTTGATACTCTCAGGGCATCTTCCTGTAAGGAATGTTCCTGAGGTAACTGAAGGTGAATCTGCACGGGTGGGTTGGGGAGCAGGGCAGGACTGCTGGCAGAGATAGTGGGAGGAATAGAAGACAACCTTTTGTTCCCATAAATCCCGAGTTTGTTGTGTTTGTCTACACCCAGCACATGCCAGTCTCAGCAGATCCTTGTTCCCGAAAGTCACCCTGACTGTCTGAGTGCTCAGAAGATGGCTTCATCCTAGACTTCCAGGTGCTGCTGCAAGTTCAGTCTTCAATACCTGCGCTTTTCCTTCACATAGGCACTTTGTTCTAGCCAAGGGAGGAGGCAGCACTGCTGTTCAAGTGGAGGGAAGGCCCCCAGCCTGGCTCCTTCTGTGATAGTTTCTCTTCGGGAATATTCTCCTTGGTCACAGACCTCTGTGCTCTCATTTAGTGCTGGGAGTCAGGAAACAGCAGCAGCACCGAGCCTTTCCACTTATTTACAGCATTTCCTTCTGCTTGCTGGGGGAGCAGAAGAGGGCTGCCTACAGGGCTCGGTTTGTTCTGAGCAGCTGTATTTGCAGCGTTGAGGGAACTGCCGGTCCTCTAACTTGGGAAGCATGTGGTAGGGAAAAGGTAACTCCTGTAGCCTGGCGACCTGGGTTTTTCCTCACAGATCTAGAAACCCTGGGCTGGCAGAACTGCAGACAACAAACCACCGGTGATGTGCCGGTAACCAGACTAGGAAGCACCTGCCTTGTGTTTCAATAGAGGAAACTTGACTCTTCACCCCTGACTGTTTCTTTTGTTATCTCCTTAATGTTTGGTATTTACAGAAAGGTTTCAGCCACTAACTTGATGGGATTCCGCTCACAAAATGGCCATCTTGTCTCTAGTGACAGTCACAAGAGGCCTCTGCCACTGCACAGAGGAGCTCCGTGATGCTCCCTCGTTGAACCGGGCAGTGCCGTGCCAGAGCACTGGCAGCAAGCTGGGTGGCAGCTCTTCTCTTTGCCCTGGACAGATCAGTATGGCCTCTTGCCTCCTGTTTATGGGGCCTCATTTTTCTTTTGGAGGCTTTTCCCCTTTGCTTGCTTGCTTTCTGTTTTTGTTTTTGTATTTTTTTCCCCCAGCTCTCTCTCTCTGCAGACCGCATTCTGGAATTGTGCTCAGGAAGACATTCCTGTGTTTCTCAGCTGTAACATAATCGATCCTTTGTTATGGTATTTCAGTTAGGTGCCCCTGAAGGGTGAGCAAAAGCTTTCTCGCCCTGATTGTTCACTAGCCTGGCAACTCATAAAAGTGCTATTTTTCTTCACCTCAATTAAACTGCTAACATGTCCCAGCATGCAAAAGGTGCAGAGGGTCAATAAACCCAAAGGGCTCATTGTCAAACAAGGTAAGTCATCCTAAGAGGCCGGGCATTAGATGGTTTCAATGCTCCCCTCTGTTGTTTGTCAAGGATAAGACAGTGAGATGATGTGGCCAAACAGTCCACAGCATGAATGGAAAGCACTGTGTTCCTGGTCTCTGTAAAGGCCCAGGAATAGCCACCTTGGTGCTTCCTATGTCTGGTTGATGCCGAACCATCAAAAAGACTTTTTCTGAGGGTTAAACTGAGCTCTCTGCATTTAAGGGAAACAATCTTCTTAGATATTTATTTTGCTGTTAAGCTTGGCCCTTGCTTTGCTAGCAGCTGTACACATTGAACAAGCTAAAAAAGAATGTGTAAAAAAATCAGAAATAAGACAAAGGAGTAACAGAAACAACAAGCACCAATGTGATTGTGTGTCTGAGTTCATCCAGACCATATGGAAGCTGTGCATTTTAAGCAGGCAGCTGAGAGACAAAATGGTAGTAATTTTAGAAGTTTTGTTTGAGTGTATGAAAGTAAGTGAGAACATACTCATAGGTCAAGCGTACAAGGGTGAGGGAAGCTGAATCACCGGAAAATCAGAGGCAGGAGGAACAAATGGGATGCGGAGGTCTAAACTGGGAAGGGTTATTGGCTGGGACATGAATATTTTGTCTAAAGTGTAAGGAGATTGAAAGGTGAAGAAAGGCCACAGGCATACTAATTATTTGCAAATTGCACTATGTCTTGTTTTCCTCTGCCCAATTTTAGCCATTGTTTGGTGCAGGCCGCAATACGTGTGCACGCTACGTCCATCCATCTTCATCAGAGCTGAGTTAAATTGCACAATCCTTATGAATATCATTTGCAGGCAGCTGTTATTGCTGCTCCCAGCCTCTGTCCAGTAATCTGTGGCTCCAGGGTCCAGGCACTAACATTTTGAAACTGTGGTCAATCGCAGGGTATTTTTATGCTGCTCCTTCTCTCACCTTTTTATTCCGTCATTCTGCTAAATAACTGTGTTGTAAGTAAACCATCTTCTAGGAGTGGTAGTTCAAGATCTTGTGATTTAACATGACTAGAGAATGGTTCTTTGTACTTGTAAGAAGGGAATCCTTCTGCTAAGATATTGCTTCTAGCCTTGGGGAGAACTTCCGCACCGAAAACTACAGCTTTGTGTACGCAAAGCTTCCCAGGTAGCTTGGTAGTGTTTCTAAAGTGGGCTTGCTTCCAGTGGAAAATTACACTGTTAGAAGGCAGCTTTGAAGACCTGTAATGGTTAACATGAAGTTAAGCACATAACGTGGCCCAGCAGATGTGACAGTGTATCATATTTTTGTATGCTGAATGCAAGGTCCAAGTGAATCTCATAAGTGTTGTCATTCCTCAGGACTGCAGCCTGACTGATGTTGTTTTGCAGTGTTGAGCAGCCCTTTCGTGTAATTGCTTCTTCCCTCCCAAAGCCTGAGCATCTGGATTTATGGTGACAAAAGCAATCCAGCGAGGAAGGAAATGAAAAATGGTACCCCTGTGTATTAGAAAAGAGGCTGGGTACGGTCTGAGTCACAGCATGTGTAAGAGACACTCTGGCATCCCCCAGCTGTCCCATCCCACAACTGTACCACTCCTGCTCTCTTCTGTTGAGAACCGCTGCTCGCACTGACATTAACATCTCAGCGTTAATGTCTTTAAAAGACGCTCTGCCATCATCTGTCTGTAAAAGGTGATCCACCAGCCAGTCTCAATGGGAACTACTTATTAACCCCTACCGTTCTGCCCTAATATCAGTTTATTCATTAACTTTCTATGTTTTAGGTGCATGTCTGTTAATTTTCACCTACCACTGCCCACCTCTCTGAGGAGAACATACAACTCTTGTGTTACAGGGTCATAAAAAAACTACAGCGGGAGGGGATGCAGCAGCAATAGAGATGAACACTGTCTTCATGGGACAATTATGAATTTTGGTGCCTCTTGAAGGAGCCGTGCGGGCCCTACTCGCACATTTTCACCTCTGCTTGCAGTGTCTGATAATGCTCTGCTGGGTCAGGGTGAGGAGGGGAAGACAGATCGGTAGGTAAGTGTATGTGCTCCTCGCTGATTTTTCTGATGGTAGAGGGACTTCCCAGGGCATAGGCTGACTTGATAGAGGCTTTTAAACATTATTTTATTCAGTTCCTGGAACTGAGATGATGCTCTTGTTGTCATTATGCCGGAACCAGGAGGAATTGAACTGAGTGTTGACATGTTTGTGACTGACATGCTTGTGACTGCTTCCCATTGTGGAACAGAAGACGTAAAAGGTGAGTAAGCAGGTAGTAAAACATGGATATGAGGTCTTTGCAGGCTCCCTTTTTCTCTGGAGACTAAGTAGAGTGTGTGTTGGAGGAAGACGTGCTGTAGCATTGCCTTTCGTCAAGTAGTGCCTATTTTTCTGCTAACATTGATAAATAAAAAACCAAAAAAACCTCCTTTGTTGTCACCAGTTGCTGTGAATAGGCTCTCTGATCAGTTAGAGATTTGATTTGGTAAGGAGGCTCTGGGCTAGCGGTTTATGGGACAACATGATACCCAGCTCTTTATCCCTGCATGCCCTAGTTACCCATCACCCACCCCTGCCACACTCCCTCATTCCCTGCTGTCCTCTTTCTTGCATCTGTGGGTGGACCATGTCTTGCAGATGATCTGTCCAGGGAGCATGTGTAGTTTCCCTCCAGTTTGTGTGACTCTGGGGATGCTTGTTCCCTCACCAGTTGTTTATGAGATACTGTGAAAATGTGGGATGTGAGGAGAGTGGAAATCTCCAGGCAGACAAATGAAGGGGGCTATGTATTATTTCCAAAATAATTTCTTTATGGAGTGCAAAAAGGAGAAGGGTCCTTTGCTCAGGGTCTTTCTCACCCAGAGTTGCTTCTTGGAGAGAAGCAAGAGCTAGTGCTCATATTGTTGCCAGTGATTTTGTTAAGTATTCCCCCAGGAGACCCTACATATCTTTGATGCAGGCTCATTTGTTTGTGTGTTGGCTGTCTCCATCCCCATCAGTGGTGCTGTCTCTCTCTCCCTCTCTCTCCTCTCCCAGTGCCTTCTACCCCTACCAACTCTAAATGGCATCTGTTGAATAATCTTTGCTGACACAAGCTGCCTTAGTTGTAGTTGCTGCAGGGGTTGGGAAGGCTCCTCAGGCAAGGAATGTTCAGTCCTTGGGGTCATGGAAATCAGCCAGGAATTTCTGCTCTCCCTTTCCCAGGGGTATGAGGACCCTGCAGAGGAGAACCAAAGGTGACCAGTTCCTCAGCTGAAATGTCATTGACCTGAGTCGGAGATGTTTTCCAAGACTTTGTAAGATCAAGAGAGCAGTTCTGGAAATATGACTGATATCTTGATGGAGGAGAAGAACTGATAATTTCAAATTATAGAGTCCTATAATACGATATAGGAAATTGTCATTTGAAAAAAAAGCATCAGGCACTGTCTCTTTCAAGCCTTCAGAGCTTTTCTTTCAGCCACTTGATGTGTGGCTTATTCAGTGAGAGAGCTGGATATTAAATAGTGAGGTATACTTTCTGGCATGTATGAATACAAAATATCAAGACAAGCTAAAAAGTTAGCTATATGCCATATGATCACTGAGGACAGTGTGATACTCAGAAGGAGAAAGGAGGTGACAGTGGGACTAAAGCTGTCTCTTTTCTCTAAGTCTGATATTTTAACAGCTCTCATGGGAGGAAGGACATGTTCAACCTAATAGGATAATGGAATAATATGCTGAACATATCAGCTTTGACACAGACCAGCTGGTGGCTGTAGACACAAATAACCTAAGGAAAACAAATTTTACATGTTTCAGGAAATGGCTATATGCATGCAGTGTAGTGGGGGGGCAGGAGGGTGCCTTGTGTGTAAAAGAAAAAAGATAAAAGCCCCAGTCTTTGGCTGTGGGAGGAGTGTCTCACTCATTCCTGGAAAGGACTGCATTCCATCCTTAATGGTAGTTGGGGCTATAAGTTTAGTACTGCCTTCTCTGGACCCACAGAACTCTGCACTGTGAGGCTGGACCAAAGGTCCAGTGTGGAGTCCAGTTGGTAAACAGAAAAATCCCCAAAACCAACCAAAAAACCCTCCTACAGTTACTGTTAGAAATTTCCGCAGAAATTATTGGTATGGTAGCTATTGCTTTTTTAAATTATCTCCACCAGTAGGTCCTCCACAATCTCTTCCCTTCCTTCCTTCCTTCTTTCTGCTGCCTTTGTGTTTCTAGTCCATCTTGTCTTCTCATCTCTGTCCAACTAGTTTAAATTCCAGTCTATGTAGACTGCTGTCCAGCAATTAAATGGTTAACATAGACTTTTTATTTCTTTTCTTTTTTTTTTTTTTCCTTCATAAAGCCAGTCTTTAGTTTTGGAGCCCATTGAGATGCCTGAGTGGAATGCAATTATCCTTCTCAGAGCTTTGATTTCAGGCTCTCTGCAGACTTAAGCAGATGCTATTTCAGCTGCTCCATTCTATTCACATGTGAATTATTTTCTTTGAAACTGTGAAAGATAGAAATTTACTTTTCTTTCTAAATTAAAGCTCAGATCCTGAACTGGAGCATGTCAGGCAAACCACAGCCAATTGGTGGATGAACACATATCCACATAGGTAATATGAATCTTTCAGTACCTCTCTCAAGTCAAGAGTTGAGTTTTATGTCTTCAGGCAACACGCAAGTCAGTTCTGTGCTTACAGCCCAACTGGCTAGATTTCGATACGTTGTGTGACAACCTTAATAGATGGCTCCAGGTTCACTCTGCTGTGGCTGGCAACAACATGACATGAAAGGCAGCATCAGTGATGTAAACTGCTAACGAGCCTTTGAAAGATGCCAAAGATACCCAAGATCTTGAAGAGATTCCCACTCCCCTCTCCCCTTGGTTGTTGCAGATCCACTCAGCCTCCAGCACACGTGCATGTTTGCTCGCTCTCTCTCTCTCTCAAAAGTCTTTAGCTCATGCCATAACAAGCCAGCAAGCATCCATATGTGCTCAAGCAGAAGGATAGTGGAATGTGCTACACTGTTCATAGACGCAGCTTCCTTCTTCCTCATTTGCCAGCAGCATGTCAGCAGCAAGTGTCACTTTCCTTTGCAAGCATGGCTTTGGTAAAAGGTACACTAATGAGATATACTCCATTGACGAGTTATTTCTGGCGCAGACGGAGCTGGAAGGAAGTCAGCATTACACACAGACACTCTTTGGCCTGTGAAGCTCTGAGAACCCTTTAAATACTTGGCTCAGAACTGGCTCTTTTCCTTTTATCTAGGAGATTTTTGCTTTCCTGTTAAGTTAATTAAACTTCTGTTTTGTCTTCCTCATGCCCTTTTGCCAACATCTAGCCTTTTCATGAAGACACTACCACAATAACCATCATTTATAGTGTCAAGCTTAGGTTGCTACTGTTTGTTTGCCAAGTGCAGCTGCAACTGTCTGTCCAATTTCACATGTTGCTGTGAGCCAGAGATATTGGCCTTCACTACACAACTGCGCCGTTGGGGCCTCACGTTGTCCCTTCCATGAGTTGTCCTTAAAAAAATCCTTCTGCTCTGCTCCCGTGAGACCCCACCTGCAGTGCTGCATCCAGCTCTGGAGTCCTCAGCACAGGAAGGACATGGACCTGTTGGAGCTGGTCCAGGGGAGGCCAGGAAGATGGTCAGAGGGCTGGAGCACCATTATTTCGAAGCAGAAGTTTCCAGGCTGGGTGTCAATGTAAGACCCTGTATATAAAACCCCTGGATGCCTGAAATCTTGAGACACTGGTTTCCTGAGCGTCTGGGGGTATGCATCAAACCACTGGACAAATTCAACTGAAGGGCTGAAGCCCCCTTTCCTACCTAGCACAAAAACTGTTCTCTCACATCGTGTTGCAGTGGAGTGATCCCACAGATGCTCCCTTCTTTCTTCTCTTCCCTGCCATCCAAATCCCACTGCAGCCCTAGTTACTTCTGGTCTGTGGGAACTGTGAGTTGAACAGCTATGGTGAGAGACTAACGGGGAAGCATTTTAATGTGGAGAATGTTCTCTCTTTGGGACAGTCCGTGCAATCTGCACTGGAGGTCATTTTTTAACAGTGCTTATATCTAGAGATCTAACAGGTTTCCCATAATAATCCTAGTGGTAGGAAGAGTCTCATCCTTTGTGAGGGACAGGCCCTGTGATTTCTTGGTTCACAGCCTGAATGCCTTGCCAGAAATCCAAGATGTTGACTGTTAGTGGATGTTGTTATTCCTTTTGTACTGCCAGGTGTGAAAGTTAAGATTCATGTAGCCCTTTACTGGCTGCTGTGTGCAGGCTTTGACCTGCCTGAAGAATATTCAGTGCCCATCCTGAAAACTACGCATTAGGCATTCAGTTCAGTGGGCAGGCTGGAGAAACAAACCTCTTCAACCTCCTTCTTGAGTTGCTTTGAGTAACATCAAATCCAAACCCATACAACTGAGCGCCAAAGTGGTGTATAGAATCATTTAATACTACTTTGGTACTGGCCAAGCTGTTAGCCAGAGATGTTTCACCTATAAAATAATGGGGTTTGGGACATCTGATAAGCTCACCTGAAACAGTTTACAGGTTTTTTGCATTAAACTATTTTTTTGTGATTTTTTTTCTTTCTTTTTTTTTCTTAATGGCAACATACAGCTCCTGTATTCTGCATTTGTTTTTAACTTGGATAGCTCTGAGATAGCTTTTTAGGATTACTTTACCCTCAAATCCTTTATGGAGGGCTAAATGACTGAAAATTGTTCTTTTCACAATTTCAAATAAGTTCCCATTACTTCCTATATGATATCCCTATAAACCTTATAGAATGCTTTTCCAGAGTTTATAGAATTCACATAGAGCTTCTACTCGGAGGGGAACTCTTTGAGGATTTTCAAGTTAGCCACACAATAAATTCAAGACCATCTTTCTCAAAATCAGATTATTCAATCCCAAACTAGATGTCTGCTAATTCCATTCTCTAACAATATTCTCACCAGGAATCTGGCAGTATAGCAACATCATGTTCCAGACTCTGCCTCAGCTCTGCAGCTCTTACACTTTGGAATACCTAATTTCTGCAAGGATTGAAACAAAAGATCTTTCTCCTACTATGAGGAGAGCGACATCTTCCTCTTCCCAGTTTATACCTAAAATTCATTCATTTTGGTATACACTACTACCCGCTTTGATGAAGGATTAGAACACTCTATTTATAGTAGGTGCTTAAAGACCGGGCTTCCTGAACCCGTGGAAAACAAATGTGCCAGATTTTATTCTTTTGTTCTTTTAATAAACTGTCCGTGAGATTCTTCCCCTCCCCTCCTTTCCTGCTGGTTTACTTGCATTCTTATATGTTCAGTGTTTTTCTCTTCTGTCTTTGTTCCAGTTTATCAGCAATTTACACACAGTTGTTTCCCAGACTCCATGATTTCAGCAGCAAAAATAACACTGACCTTTTGAGCCCATGAGCAATCTTGTTGGTGGTAATTTAGCAGAAAGTTACGGTAATGAACAAGAACGTTGCTCTTAAATGTTAGGTCATTAAATGTGTTTTATGAGTGTTTATTACTTCTTTAATGCACTTCCTGTGCACCAGGGAGATAGCCATATTCCAGGGAAGAATTAAGTTCCTAATTGACAGAAGTGGTCAATTTGTGAATCTCTTCTGGTTTAAAGATACATTTTCAGGTGTGATTTAGTCAAAGTAAGCAAGGAGGTTATTTCTAGCTAGAAAGACAACAGCACTAACAACAGAAGCACTATTCCAAAGGTATATTAACTCTTTGAAAACTGTGAGCTGGGCTTTTCCTGTGGGAGGGAGGCTAGGAGGGAGGGGAAGGTGACTGAGAACTTCCATTTCACTCCCCAGACTTGGGGCTGGTTAGGGGCTGCTTTGGTCCCAGGCATGCCTGAGAGCAGACAAAATGTATTGTCAACAATAAACTTCCTCAGTTTTCAGCCACTTCCCCTCACCCAGCCTTCAGAATGGCAGGAAGCAAAAGCAGATGACACAAAGCCAACTATACGAGGTTTAGAATTTGGCTCTTTTACTCTATAGGTGATTGTACCCGTGGCTTTTGCAGAGTCCACGGGAAAGGCAGGGAATCCAAATGCTGAGCAGAATTTTCCATCCATATCAAAATCCTCAACTTCTCTTTGACTTAAGTTTATGTACAGACCCATTTCTAAAACTGATAAGAATACTTGTAAAGATTTAGGTAGAATTAGGAAAAGAGCCCTTTGCCTATAACCAGTGTAAAGGCAAAAAATCCTAACCCAAAAAACCCCACCAAAGTGTTGTTAGCACGAGGTCATGGTACAAAGAGTGACTTTAAAACAGAGAATGCCAGTTTTCTGTCATCACAGCACCCCTAAAGCTCATTTGTCTCAATGTATAAACCAAAGCAGGACAGAAAGGAAGTTTACCTTTTTCCTTCTTTTAGCTGTGCATTAAGTAGCATGAAGCTACCGTTTTATCTTCCCCCTCAATTTAGACCTGTCTCCTCTCTTACAACTTTTATTATGCTAATTACCCTTCACTGTCTGTTTCTTATGCTTGAAATGTTTCAAATCAGGTATGTTCCAAGAGAATTGTTTTATATCTCCGTATGAAACAAAGGAATCTGTAGTTGAGGTGAAGCAATGTAAAGATCTAGTTCGGTGATCTATTTTGCAGTACAGTTCGGTACTTTATTTTGTGGCCACTGGAACGGACAGTGTAGAAGGTCATTTTAAAGGGTGTTGCACCATCTAGAAAGCAAGTTCAGGCAAACCATTAATACCACGTGGCCTTGCAGGACACATCTGGGTCCATGTCCACCTCAACCCCTCAATAGTGTTAATAACAAGCAGCATGACCCTGTGGGGTGATCTGAGACAGTTATTGCATCAGGGACACGAGTTATTCATTTATTTGGCCGCCCTAGGGAACTTCGTGTGACCCATTTCAAGGAATGACAGCAGTAGAAAGTGTCTGGGAACATGATTCACATGACAGTAGCAGGGTTTGTAAGAAGCTGGGTGTTTCAGAGGAAGTAGATGTACATACTACTAACTTAGGAAGGAAAGAGAAATTCTGCCTACAGTCCTGCCTACTGGCTCTGATACGTGATGCTGTTCAGCCTTTGCTCCTATCTTGGGTTACAGTGGAAAGATTTCATTTGTTTGTTTAAATCTTTTCTTGGGTCTTTCCCAATTTTAGCCTGAACTCTAGATATTTGACTCTGAAATTCAGTCTCCAGGGTGCTTCTGACTAATGCCAGGGTGCTATTGTGGGGTTTTACAGGAACTCTTGGGAACACTCTTGCAGCACAGAGCGTGTGGACTGGTATTACCAAGCCCCAGTTTTAGCTCTGGGATGGTATCTGTGCAACACAGGGTTTCAACACAGAAGCACACAAGAACTGCCATATACGACTTTCTGGACCACCCTGACTGAGGACAATGGAGATGAAAAGGGTGCACACTTCAGAACTGTTTTGTAGGAACTTTCCCTTGTTTTAAAGAACTTCTGTTCAATAAAATACTTATTTTCCTCTAAACCAGTTATTACAGCCTGGGTTCATACCAAAAGGTTCAGCTACCTCCCAAAATAATTACTTGGTCCAGGTAATGCAAAACTGGGAAGAAGTTTAAATACAGAGATTTGAAGAAGTCAAAACCAGATCTGGATCTGGATTCAAGCATCACACTTAACAGATAATTGCAATGACTGAGGTGGAACATTCAGATTTAAATCCAAGCTCTAATATGCTTTGTCTGGGATATGGAAGGCATCTTCCTTTATTAGGTTACTTTCCTGCTCAACATTAACATTTCGTGCTTTGAAGGTTTATTGTGTTGGCTAGAGTTATATCTTTATGTATGCATAGTCCCTATGGAATAGCCTGATCTCCTTTCATTGTTATTAGTAATTCTAGGTTTGTCATTTCCTATTCATGCAGTCTGGACCTCACTGAGTTGTTGCAGGATGGTTGATACGGTGCACAGGAAATGTACTGTTTTTTCAGGTCTTGACTGTTCGTGAGTATTCTTTTCAGGGGCTTCAGTTTTATTGCTGTGAAGTCCATTTCCTACTTGTAGTACAATTTACTAAATTACAAACAAACAAGGCACCAGTAGAGAAGTCAGTGAAAGTTCACACTAAGAATAGAAGCTTGAAGAGAAAAGTTCAGTTATGTGACCTTCTTCAGGAGCTGGATACGAAATAGACCTCCTGTTTTTCCCTTTAATTTGCAGTCCAGGCAGAAAAGAACTTGAACAGTTCCCAGAGAAACCCAGGCCCTTCTGTTTGTTTCTACAAATCCTCCAGAAATGCTTTATCTGTTGACATCCTGGGTATGCAGATATGGAAATGAACTTACTTGGTCTCCTAATTTCCCTCCTGTATTGTCAGCTGATTTTTGCATTGATCTCCCATTCTGCAGTGTTTAAAGATCTGCCAGCCATGACCTCAACAAAACATTACTGATACATACCTTCAAAATGGGCCATTACAGCAAATTAGGATAATCAAATGAAAAATAACATGTAAGAATCGGTCACTGCTTATTATCGCCCTTCAGAAATATGTTTAATTCCTAAGAACAGGTTTTTAGGCCATTGGTCATGAACAGGGAGATGCTACACTGATGAGTACAGGGCAAATACTTACACAATGTATTAGCTATCCAGACTTTTTTAAAAGTTCCTTCCTTTCAAATGATGGGAGTCCATTTTTTGTTTTATAACATACTATTCATCCTTACTTTTAGCTTATCTTGAAAGTTCCCCCCAGGATTAAAGGATTTTCGCGACTGCTGTCTGAAGGAGTCAGTCTGGTCTTTAGGAGTTACTCCAGAGAGTTTCTGCCCCCGACAAAGCAGCAGAGCAGTGCATCTGCCCTGATGCCCTTGACATACTGAGCATTGCTACAACTTTTGGGGTTAAAAAGGGTGGATTAGAGTGAAAGAATCACATATCTCAAAATGCCTTGATGAAACCAGACTATCCCTGGACACTTTCTGCTTAAAGTTAAATATTAGACACTCTCTCCCTGACATTCTTTTTCTATGTAGCCTAAAAGGCTTAATATTTAACTCAAAATACCTAACAACTGCAAATGCTAAGTGCTGAATGTTGTTCCATCCTCCAGAAGATACATAAAGCAGTGCTTAAAAGTGCTGTGATATATTTAGACATGTGTAGCCATCCCTGGACTTCGCGCTTCATTTGAATGAGAAAACCAGTTACCACGTTGTGAATTTCAGTTGCATTTTGAAGCCGAAGGCAGAGCCAACAGTTCAGTGGGAATAGCTGGTTTAAACAGGGTCTCCACTCGGTACCTGCAGAAGGAAATATCCTTTATTTAGACACACTTTTTTTTTTAATCCCAGAGCAAAGCCTTAATTTATTCAATCCTTTGACATTAAGTCTAGCTTTGGGATGAATTTACAATTATATTGAGCCTCAAATCCACGTTAATGACAACATTATTTTTTATTACTGGCTCCTGTTCCGCCTTCCTGCAACTCCAATGGACACACACATACCCGTGAAAACCACTGCCATTTTGTGAATTCCTATTTCTCAGCCTTTCTGTTGAACGCTATCATTATAACAAACTCCTACAGTCGTTCCGTTTTCAGAGCTGTTGTTTCTGAGGCTGAGGAGCTGGTCCCGAAGTGGCAGGTGGCCGGGAATGGCCCCATCCGCGCCTCCCTAACCCTTCGGAGCACCTCAGGTTTTTTTTTTTCGGGGCCCCACCCCCCCACCCAGCCTGTGCCAGCTGCAGGGGCCCGGCCCTGCTGCAGCCGCCTTTGCTGCCAGGGCTCTGCCCCCAGCCCCTCCGAGCCGGGCCCCCATGCCGGAAAGCCTTCGCGGCCCGGGGGCGA
>NW_010099473.1:31531-36306 GCF_000699245.1 Pterocles gutturalis | reverse complement strand
ACATGTGCGTGCATGGGTGCACAGGCAGGTAGGCGTGTGCATGGATGTGCGCACACGTGTGCAAGCAGAGAGGCATGTGCACGCATGTGCTGCACACATAGACACGGGCACACGTACAGATGCATGCATATGCGTTTGTGTGCGAGCACACAGAGGTACGCATGCGTTTGCATGTGCACACGTGTGCAAGCAGAGGGGCCTGTGCACACATGCACTGTACACGTAGACACAGGCCCACAGATGCAAACAAGTATGCGTGTGCATGCACGTGCGTGCACGCGTGCACAAGCAGACGCACGCGTGTGCATGTGTAGACACACCCACACATGCACACAGATGTATATGCATGTGCGTGTGTGCATGCACACACGGGTATGTGTGTGCATTCATGCATGTGCATGTTTGTGCAAGCAGGCAGATGCATGGGCACACAGGTAGTGCACACGTAGACACAGGCACACATACGCATACATATGTGCATGCACGTGCATGCATGTGCAAGGCGACACGTGCATGTGCACAAGTGCGCTGTACATGTAGGCACAGGCATACATACAAATGTGTATGCATGTGCACGCGTGGATTCACACACAGGCACGTGCATTCGTGCATGTGCACACGTGCAGAAGCAGGCATGTGCACATGTGCACTGCACATGTAGACATAGGCACACATACAGTTGCATATGCGTGCATGTGTGCATGCACACACAAGCACACGTGCACGCATGCACATGCACCAGCACATGCATGTGCACACGTGCACGTCCATATGCATGTGTGCGTGCGCATGCAAACACAGGTAGATGTGTGCATGCATATGCACACGTGTGCAAGCAGACACACGCATGTGCACACATAGACACAGGGACACATACAGATGCAGATGCACGCACACATGTGCATGCACACAGGTACCTGGTGCACACACGCACAAGCGGACACATGCATTTGCACACAGACTTGAGCACAGATGCATACAGAGCATATGCACACACACGTGCACGAACATACACCACACACTTCGGCACGTGTATGCACACCAGCATGCACACACAGGCGCAGATGCACACACACACCACATACACCCACGGCCCCATGCATACGTGCAACCAGAGGCTCACATACATGCACATGCATGAAGAGAGGCACAATCACACGTATTTACACACAACATGAGCACACACAGCCCCAAGGCCAGCCCCCAGCCCACAGTCCTCCATCCATCCCTGCATCCCTCCATCCATCCTTCCATCCATCCATCCCTCCCTCCATCCATCCATCTATCCATCCATCCCTCCATCCATCCATCCATCCATCCATCCTTCCATCCATCCATCCATCCATCCTTCCATCTCTCCATCCCTCCATCCCTCCATCCATCCCTCCACACCACAGCCCACGCCAACACGGCACATATGGGGAACATACATCCACTCGCGCCCAAAGCAGAGGATCCTGCCCAGCTGCATGGAGGGATTTGTCCCCATCCCTGTCCCCACCAGTGACACCGTGCCCTATTGTGGTGACGCCCCAGTCCCTTTACAGAATTTAGCCGTTGGGGCATCGCTGACCTAAAATGTCTCCGGCCGGGTGTGGAGGGACGCAGAGAGTGCCTGAAAACCCCACAGCCACCCTTTTGGGGGGGGGCAAAGAACCCCCAGGGCACCCCCAAAGACAATTCCCCTCCTAAAAAAATAATAAAACTGGAAGCTCATCCATGTTCATTCAAAATTATTTCAATGAGGCGGGAAGACGCCCGTTGCGCAGGAAGGGATTCCATCAGGGCACAAGGCTCCGGGAAGCATCTTACTGCTGCAAACTGATTTTGGGGTGAATTTTCCAACCCTGCTCAGCCCAGGGAGGTGTTTTTTTGCTGCTGCAGGCTGCTGTCCTGCCGTGGGGAACCCCTTTAATCCCGGCTTAACTTTATCCATCCCCTGCATCTGGCAGGTTTCAGCGCTCGGCGGATCCGTGCCATGGATTTGTTCGCTTGGATTATTATTATTGCATCGGGTTAGTAGTTGGGGGTTATTTCGTGGGAGTTTTGGGTTTGTTTTGGTTTTTATTTTTCCTGATCAGAATTAAAACCTGGAGCTGTTTAACCCTTTCCCTCCCAGCCCTGCAGCCCAGAGCCCTGTGGCGGGGGTGTGGGAAGGATTAACTTGATCCGCAGGCAGCTGCCGGTGTGTCCTTGCTGCCTTCCTCAGGGCCATGATATCCACCCAAAAATTCTCTTTTGGTTAAGATTTCACACTGCTGCTGTGCTGAGCTTCCCTAAAACTGGAGCAGAAAAAGTCCCAAGTGCCCACTGCCTCCCAGTGCCACCCAGTTTGGATTTTTTGCCTTGTCCTCCCTCAGCGTGGAAAAATTACCACTCTCCACCCATTTCTACCAGTGTCAAGAAATTGTTTCCAGCAGCAAGGTGTGATCTGCTTAAGCTCGCTGTGTTAAACACAGACTGCAAGGGGACATGGCTTTAAACTCTAAAAAGCCTGGAGCGGGTAATGGAGCTAAATCCATGTGCGAATCGACCAAGGAGAGATTTCCACCTTGCCTTCTGTCCGGGTTTCAGCTGGGACAGAGTGAACTCTCCTTCCCAGCAGCTGGTGTGAGGCTGTGTTTGGGTTTGTGCTGAGGAGAAGCTGATCACACACTGATGGGCAGAGCTGCTGCCAGGACAGTCAAGGACTTTCCAGCTTCTCTGCTGGGCCCGTGTCTGCAGGGGCAGGAGGAGCTGGGAGGGAGCACAGCCCCAGTGACCAGCCCAGGATTCCACCTCAGGGTTAGGACTGAGACCCAAACTGGCCAATGGTCTGTTCCATCCCATGCCCGGCATGGCCAGGAGAGAGGTGAGGCTCTGTCCGGAAGGGCTCTCTCTCCGCTCTCCCAAGGCCTTTCCCCTCCCACCCTGGTCAGCTCTCTGTCTGGGACGCTTGGACTGTTATCTCTGTTCCGTGAGTGCGGTTTTGGGACTCTCCCTGCTCCGGGGTCGTTAGCTGGGAACAGGCTGAGCCTTGGTCATGGGGTGGTGAGCAGTGTCACTGTGTGTCACTCATTTGTATATATTACTATCATTATAATCATTATTATTTTTTCCACTATTATTGTAGTGTAGTTCTTAAATTGTTCTTATCTCAACCCAGGAGTCTCTTTTCCTTTAACCCCTTTAAGTCTCTCCCCCATCCCTGGGAGGAGGGAGGGTGAGCAAGCGGCTGCGTGGTGTTTGGCTCCCAGACAGAATCAAAACTTCAACACCCCCAGCCTCCTCACACTCCCAGGACATGCATGGACCCTGCAAAGCACCCCAATGTTCCCTCCGTGGTCCCCTGAGACAACTGCTGCCCCTGAGCCGGGGGCTGCAGCCCCACTGCCAGCTCCGGTTGCCTTTGGCAGCTGCTCCCGTGGCCCCCAGCCACACTGCAGCAGTTGTCGCAGATATTTTGCTTTTGCTGCTGTTGCTTTTCACCCACACACTCTTCCCCCTCCTGGGACACCCGATCCGTTGCTGGGGCTTTTCATGTCACACAGATGCCACATGCACAGGTTGGTGTTAAAATTAGCCCTTGGCTTCCTCCTTCCCACGTGGCTGGTGCCTGTGGGTGTCCCCCAATGCAGCTTTTGGGGTCCCAGCACCCCCGTTTGGGGCATCCTCCCACTTTTTCCCCAAGATCTCAGAGCCCTTGGTAGTTTCAATGCGAAAAGGGATTTTTCACCTTCTCTACCAAACTGGGCTGCGTGAAATCCTTCAAGCAATCAGGATGGGATCCAACAGCTCAAAAACTGATGAGCCAACATCCTTCAAACTTGATGGTTTTTTGCCCAACCTCTGGCAGGCCAGCAGAAAAGCCCCAGTGAAGGATGTTTTCCAGCAGTTTTGAAGTCACAGTTTGCTCAAGGTGGACATCTCACACCCCCAGCAGCCGTTTCGTCGCTTTGCAGGATGAGAAGCAATGAGATTGATGGCATGAGAAGACCTGATGCCTTGCTCATGGTAGGCACGAAGCATGCAGATGGCTCTGTCTCTTTGCTAGATGATGGTCTGAACCTTTGAATATTTTCTTATCTTCAGCTACATTTTGGATAACAATTACCTGGGGACCACATCTTGACGTTGATGGTGATACAACCATGGCATGGCCATGGCTGATGCTTTGATGGTGCTTCTAGGGCAAGGATGGTGGGTCTTACAAAGCCCACGAAGAAGAACAAATCTGGGGATTTGATGGTCTCAAGTCTTAGATGGGGGGGAAACAAAAAGCCTGTTGGGCTTGGGAGATCAGCACTGGAGAGGACAAGCTACAGGGAAAAGTGACGGTGGAAAAATTAAAGGGAGAATGAAGAACGGATAGAGAAAGGGGGAAAATGGAGGAGAAATCCTTCCAGCAAACACCAAAGCAACCCTAACCCATGTGGGGAGCCATAAAGTGGGGTGCTCCTGACTCATGAAAGGGCTTTATTTGAGATTTATTGACACTGACGTTTAACTTATGCTTATTTTGCTCTCTTATTTTCTCTCTCCCACTATTTTTTCTCTTCTGTCTTTTACCTCCTTTACTTTCTCTCTTTTCCCCAAAAAACAGAAAGGCAAGGTAGAAAAAAAACATTATGCATTCGCTTAAAATGTAACATCTGAACATTTCAATTTTCCAGTTTTATGGGCAGAAAATAAGAAAACGGGTAAAATCCTCATATCCAAAGGTGAGAAAGAAAACACCATGCTCATATTTTGCTGGAGCAGATTTCAGATGCACAGCCCAGGACCTTCTCCAGAGG
>NW_010099473.1:25973-31509 GCF_000699245.1 Pterocles gutturalis | reverse complement strand
CCCTGGAAGAGTGGATTTTTGGGAGCTCACAGCTGCTTGGAGGGACCCAGTGCCCAGCCAGTGCCCTCCTGAGCTTGTTTAAGAGGGATCACAATTTATTGTGACAAAGAGGGACACAGGGGATTGTGATGCTCCCATTGATCTCTCACTATTTTGCTAAAGTAGAATTATTTCGCTTCGAGGAATTTCTTTCTCCATTTGCAGAGAGTTTGGAGTGAGATATTGGGGCTGATTAAACGCTTTCTTCAAATTATACTTTTAAGTGCACATTCTCGACATTGACCCTGTGCCACCTTACAGTGGGATAGGGCTTTAGGATATTCCCCATCACCCTATGTCAAGAATATCCCCAAACTCATCCTTTCTCCTCAGTCCTGTCCGTATTTTTGGGGAGCAGAGCCCCGCCAAGGCGACTGAGTCCATCATGGTTAGAAAAACAAACAAAAAAATTCGGTCTTTTCAGATCCACAAGCCTTTCTGCCTGTTTTTGGGGACACTTTCCCCCGCCCTGGGGGATGTAACGGAGGGTGCGATGGCAGCCCGGAGCCCGTATCCTCCGGCTTTGGTGCCATCTAGTGCCTTCCCACGGCTTGCTTCCAGCCCAGGCTTTCCGAGATAAAAGGTCAGTGGCCAAACTGCATTTTAAAAAATCACAAATACTACTTCCTTTGAAAACTGGGTGCTGCTGAAAGCCCTCACCTCCATCCCCAGCCTTTCCATGGGGCTGGGAGGCAACCAGCAATTAAGGGGATTCATCCCTGGAATAAGAGGAAGGGGGGAAAGTGGGTGTAAAGTGAATTTTGAAACATTTTTGAGAGCTTTTCTGAGCATTTTTGTTTTGCTATACCCTCACACAAGCTGGGAGAGCTGGTCCAGGGCAAGACCTCACATTGGCCATCAAAGGATGGGAGATCTCGGCATTAGCCCTCCGAAAATTTGGCTGTTGCGAGTTGTGTTGCTGCTTACCAGGGTATAAAATATTATAACAACACTTTTTTTGGCTGGCAGGGAGCTCAGACCTCTATGGAAAGTATGATCCCTGCCTTGTGCCATGCCCAGGTGGGACCGCTTCAAAAATTTTTCCAATTCTTTCTCTTAACGTGCAGCTAGAAGGCGGCAAGATTGTTCAAGGAGCCAGTGGTTCCGCAGCTCCAAGCGGGATGGTGTTTTTAACGCCCTGAGACTATATTTTAGCAGCATCCCAGCCATAAAAAAGGTCCTCAAACGTCCAGTGGAGGATGGTCAGGTGCACACCAGGGGCTCATCATCTGTTTGCAACGGAGGAGATGAACTGAGCAACATTTTAAACTCAACAAGTCTTGTCTGGCACATGCTGTCAGCTGCCTTTTGAAGTCACCCCTCTTTTCCTTGGGATTTATTCAACGTGTTTTGTCTTCTGCTCTGGGTGTCTTCAAGCTTCGCCTTCCCAGCATTGTTTCCTAATGGCTTGAGTCTGCTCTGGGGTACCCCAAAGGTGACCTGCACCCATGTCCCCACCTCTGCGGGTTTTCAAACCTGGGGGGAACCCATCCTGACTGATGAAAGTAAGATGGAACAAATAAATCCAACTGAATGGAGAACAATATTGAGAGCAGTTTTGTATCTCCTGCAGCAGTGGAGGGGCAGCACGCTGCTCTCTGGTCCCTTCGTCACATCCCAAACATCATGTGTCAAGGGCTTGAGGTGGCGGCATGGGCTTGGGTTGCACAAGAGGAGTCTGAGGACTGTACTGGGGCTGTCTGATGGTCATCACCAAGAATATGTCTACAATGCACCCACAGCAAATGAGTGCATCAGCACAGGTAAAAAAATGTTTTTAAATTATTCAAGGGAAAGCATCTGCTTACTCGCTCCAGCCTAAGTAATGCATGAGTATTTGAGCAGCTTCACACCTCCCCTGGAGCCAGCAGACACCAAAAAAGCCACAAGATTTATAGAATCGCAGAATGGTTTGGGTTGGAAGGCACCTTAAAGATCAACGAGTTCCAACCCCCTGCCATGGGCAGGGACACCTCCCACCAGCCCAGGTTGCTCAAAGCCTCATCCAGCCTGGCCTTGAACCCCTCCAGGGATGGGTGTTAAGGGATGGGTTGAGTGTCTGATTATTTAGTGTGTCCTGGGGTTGTCAGAGCAAAGCTCTGGACATGTAGCGACTCCCAGTGATTGGATTTTTCATCATTTCAGGGACTTTTTTTAATGAGAGGTGTTTGGGAGGCTGGTCAGGCAAAGCACAGAAGTGTGGGTGTTCCTACAAGCTGGTGCTCCCATGTCTGATTGTCCACCAGGATTTTTTCTGGATAATCTCCATCTCTTACCTGTCCAGAACTGAAAATGGTTCACTGAAGAGCTCTGCTCCTTCCATCGACTGAGGGTGATCTCCTGGCACTACCTGTCCAGTCTGATGTTCAGCATGGGATTGGAAACATGGCACTAACAAGTTCAAGAAAGGACCCAGCACATGTAAAGAACCATCAGAAATTAAAATTATTTGACAAAATACCCAAACCTGCAGTTTTTTTCACCTTGGAATGCATCTCAAAGACAAGCAGGGCTTGTCTCCCAGCTTCACTGAGGAAGAGATCCTCATCAGAGACCATCCCCACCAGGGATGTGTTCACAAGCCGAAAGTTTGGCCGCATCTCTCCACCGTGCAGCAGATGAACCTTCTGCCCAGGGGCTGTGAATCTCCTCCAGAAGCAAGAGGCAAAACTGGAGGAGCAGTTAAGAAGTCACCCACCAGCTGCCCTTGGTGACGTCCCACTCCCGTGCGTCCCATCCTCACTGGTACCCCACGGTGTGAGGATGTCTCCATCCTTGCCTGCTCCCATGCAACGGAGCAAGTGCAGTGCCTCACCTTCAAGATCCAACCTCAAATGCTCAGAGGAACCGAATCTATTCATTAACCTGCATCACCACTTAATATTTTAAGTCAAAAATGGGTTTCTTGGGGTGCCCTTCCCTCTTGCTGCAGGATGAGGAGGAGGTGACACATTTTCCATTAGGATCTTAAAATCATCACTCCAGCCCAACCACCTCTGACTTGAAAGCTCCTCTTTGGGTTTCCCTGGAGGTCCACAGGGCCAGTGCATCCAGAAGGCTATTGTAATGAGGGGGAAAATCAAGAGTATTTTAGGATGCAGATAATTAAATCTGCTGGTTATAGATGTGTTTCCAGGGAAGGAATGGAAAGTCACTAATTTTGAGAGACCTTGGCATATAGAGTTGGAGATCTCTATTAAAAACTGCTGAGTTGTGCAGCAGCGCTGTCAACGCTGGGAGATGTGGATGAGCTCAGAGGAGCTGGAGTGATGGATACAACATGGGAGGTCAGTCACGTCAATTTTAAAGAAGACATGCAAGGACCTGGATGAGGCTTTGAGCAACCTGGTCTAGCAGGAGGTGTCCCTGCCCATGGCAGAGGGGTTGGAACTCGATGATCTCCAAAGTCCCTTCCAACCCAAACAATCCAATGATTCTATGATATGACCCAGCAGAAAGAAAATGGAAAGATGTGGGTATCCTTGAGCATGGACCAGCCAAAAGCTATCAATGATATGAAGCCAGGGACAAAGCAAAGGCGATCTGAGATGGCATCTTGTCAGCAGCACACCCAGGAACCCCCCTGGAAAAGGCACCGGTCACAATCAAGGAGTTCTGCATTCAACTTGCATCACCTACAGTCATGAAAAATGAATTTGCCAGGAGGCTTTCATTTGTTTCTTTTTCCAGTTCCGATGTGGCTGCCCTGGATTCACCCAAAGCTGCTGATGCAGCTAATAAACGGAGAAAATTATCTGAAATTAAACTTTCAGACAGTTTTGCCCTGCCCACTCCAGTTTTGCCCAGGGATTTACTATCTGAAAGATCCTTCCTCACCAGCAGCTGGCACTCAATTCTAATTTTAAACTGAATTGCAATTGCAGACAGAAATAAACACGGGGTTTGTCCATGTCAAGTTTGCATTTTGCAGGTGTGCTGCTCCTTTCCTTCGCAGACAAAAGGGAAACAGCATCCCTGTGATGCTCTGGAGAAAAAGCCACAGCCACGGACATTCACAGACGATGACCCTAAAAAGGAGAAGGAAAAACAAGGAGTATTTCAGCAAATGGAGGGGATGGACTCAAAGGACACTATTTAGAGATTCCCCAGGGAACTGGGGGATTAATCCACTTAGTAAAACCCTTTCAGTTCCCATTTTAAGGCAGACAAACTAAATTTGCAGTCACCAAATTAATCTGCACTGAAATTATTTCAGCAATAGAAAATCTAACCTCTTTAGGTAGTTTTTGTCCGTTCTTATATTATCCCAGAAATGACAGTTCCCAGACGAATGGCTCCTACATAAAAGCAAAGCATCCCGAGCCACGAAGGATGTGCTGGATGCTGCAGGACAAATTTTAAGCTCTTCTTTCGGTGTGTGCTGAAGTCCAAAGACTCTGGTTATCTCTTGGTGATCGAGAAAAAAAAGATTCAGGAGATACATCAGCTCTTACCTTTCCACATCTACACCAAAGCACTGTTCTCCCTCAGCTGGTGATACACACGAAATAAAATCTGAGTTTGGTGTCCACCTCCACAACCAACACCAAATCCAGAATTTGGATTTTCGAGTTTCATTCAGTGGGGCTTAGAAACCAACTCACTTAATTCCAAATTAATCTTGATATTTAAAATACATGGATAAACAGCTCTCATTATCTGCACCACTTCTCGTGTGATAAAAACATTAGAACTAAAGCAAATTCCCTTATTTAGCTGTAAATGTAATTTTTAATTATTATTATTCCTATTTCAATATTGGCTATGAGAAGACTGGCAGGCAGCGGGACCCCCCATTTAGCCCAGTGCAGTTATACTTACCATCCTTCTCTTTACCTGCAGCTGTAAATTCTCCAGTATAATTTAGTAATTCTTTAAATGTTGTTCAGCCTGGCATCACCTCTCGTGGTCCAGAAGATAAAAACAAGCTTTTATGGTCAGAAAATCACTTTACATTCAAAATTAAATGCTGTGGTTTGGGCAGCTGTAACCTGTTCCCAAAGTTTAAGGCTTTATTTTGGAGATGTGACAAACCGCAGCGTATTGAAAGAAAGTGGGGAGGAAAAAAAAAAAAAAATCCCAAACAAGTTGATATTGTTTAAATAATACACTCTATTTTATTTTGTCTTAAAATAGTTTAACCTTTATGCTACAGACTTGTTTCAAAAAACAGGTCTCATCTTGCACCAAAAATATATATATTTATATATATATAACACTCTGTTTTATTATTATTTTTTTCTCCAAAGACCATTAAATACTAGATGGAAAATGAGAACTAAATAACGAGTGTTGAGAAGAATCAAACTTTTGAACTAGAGGCGCATGTTTTTCCAACACTGATATTCTAAGCAATGAATTGTCTTTACTACAGAAGATTCCAAGTTCACACTCCAGCAGCTCACACTAAAACCATGAAAGGGCTTGAGCCAACGCACACCGAAGTCGATGGAAAATCCCGCATCAACTCCAGTGGGTTCTGGATCGTGCCCTAAGT
>NW_010099473.1:17566-25937 GCF_000699245.1 Pterocles gutturalis | reverse complement strand
TCCTGCTGAGAAGAGCAAAACCATCCAGGCACCTTTTGCTCTTTAAAAAAAAAAAAACAAAAAACAAAAACCAAAACAAAACAAACCCCAAAAAATCCAAAACCACCTCCTAGCTATCCAGTGATTGCGGTTTTCAGATCACCACCCTTTCAAATTTGTTAAGAATAAGAGAAAATAATGTAGTGTTTTAAATAAAAATTAAAAAAAAAAAAAAGAAAACCTGCATCAGACTACGATACATTAATTGTTTTAAACAAACACAGTGCACAATTGAAGGAAGTTTGGTTAGGACACAGTTGTTTTTATATATATACATGGAAGTCACATCATATACAAACTGAAAAACAAAGAGTTAGTTTGCATTTTTCATGGAAGGACTATAAATGGGTCCCTGCAGCTTTCTTCAAAAAAAACTGATCTTGAAAAGACTTTGTGGAGTGGAAAAAAAAAAAAAAAAAAAAAGCAGCCACACTAAATCACTGTTCCAAAGTTTACAGCATGTGTGCTAGCCCACTGAAACGATGTCTGAGTTGCGGGATTAAAACACGAGGAGAAAAGACGGGACAGCCACTGCCCATCTAATGCCCCCAGGGCTTCTCCTTACCATGGTGCGGACGGGCTCCATGTGCCGTTCCCTCCCTTCTACCCCCAGAGAAAAAAAATCAGTCACTAGAAGCACAATGTACATTTTTCTGGCCATGCAATACGCTTTATGTTCAATGTTTTAGCTTGAAATTGGAATATCGATCCCTTAACTAGTTGTTCTTTAAAGTGCAGTCGTAACTGTTTATTAAAGAAAAAAATGTTTGTTACTCACTATACCACCACTGCTGGCTTGTTGTTTATTTTTTTCCCGTTTACGTGACAACATAGGTAATTTTATTTATTTCTTTCTTTTTGCCCACAGATAGAAATTACTGAAAGCCAAATAAACTTCAAAACCAGCCAACACAAATCCAAACAAAACTTCCCTGACTACACCCTGTTCAGCCTTAAACAGAAAAAAAAAAAAAAAATCTGATGATAGAGAGCTGTCCAAAATTCCCACTAGAACCATTCTGAGTACAAAGGAACGTTTTAATTGCACAATAGACATTTAAAGTGAATATCAACTTGTTAAAGGCTAATCTTTGGTTTTTGCCTTGAGAAAGGCTCCAAAATGACAGATGAGGGGCAGGAATTTCCAGATAGGCAACAGAAACTACAGCCCACTTAAATAAGTAGTTCCACTGATTTTGGTAAATATTCCGGTAGAAAGCATTTCCTGGATCATACCCTAAAAATAATTCTAAAAATAGGATAAGAGACATGACGTAAAGCCAGGAAAATGGTGCAGATCTAGCTTTAGGGAAAAAAAAAAAACAAATCACAACCTAAGGCCCTGATCCTGCACCATCTTTTAGGACAGAGTTTTAAGCACTTGAATGGCCCCAAGAATTTCAGCGAACTGTCCCAGATGAACATAACACAGCTGCTAAAGTGCTTTGCAAGGGGCTTTGCAAGGTTTAGGTTTGTTCTTTTCTTTTTTTCTCTTTTTTCTTTTTTTTTTTTTTGAGATGGTCAATGAAGCAAATAAGCAACAGTAGAAATGAGGACCACGAGCAAAATGTTTCATTTCTCTCCTACTCCAGGCAAGACCTGGATATAGGTAAAAAAGTTCAGCTGTCTTGGAAAAGGAGAGGGATGCTGGGCCTTTTTTATTACTTTTCTTTTTCCTTGTGCTTTTGCAATTATCAGCTGCTACTAAGTCACTGCTATAACTATTTTTAAACCGTAAGAAGCTCAGTGAAACACAGTAGTCAAGTAGACAGAAGACTCAGCACTGAAAAAGAGTGTAAACTATAAATTATCTTGAAAATAAAAAAAAATCCTTTTAATTACAAGCTGTTCAGTGCACACGTTACGGGCCGTTTGTATTAAAGACAGTCCCTCCTGCTGGTAATAAAACCAAATCAGCTTGGGTAGAAATACTCTTGGCCCAATTTTCGGAAGTGTTGAATACCCCCAGTTCCACTGGAATCAGTGAGGACACAGCATTTCTCCAAAATCACTGATGCTCACACAGCAAAACACTAACTCCTACTAACAAACTCAATATACCGATAAATTTAAAAAATGTTCTGAAGGTGGGAAAGGGTGGGAGGACGTCAGTTTGCACACAGTTGTTTCTTCAGATTAACGCACACACGAGTTAGTAACTGTAGATGTGTTTTAAAATTTGGTGCTATTGGGGTTTTAATTCTGGGAGGAATCCTCCTTTGAGAAGACAAAACCATTTGAAATGATAATGAAATTATACCACAATTCTTACGGAAATGAAAATCTTCAAGAATTGGAATTTCCTAACGCCAGGGCTTCTTAAAGCTGAAGCTTTGACAATGAACTTCTGTGCCACGAAAGGGAAGAAGGGGTGGGGGACACAAACACAGCGACACCGCATTACAGTAGATATTTGCGTCTGGTATCCTCATCCATAGTGAGGTCTACTACTTCTGGGGGCGAAGACCAATTCTGCTGGGGAGTGACAGCTGTCCATGATTGTGTTTGCTGAGTATTGATGTACTGTGAGCCTGAGCCATGCTTCCAGGAAGACACACTCTGAATCACACCTCCCCTGGGATGCACACACCTGTAGCAAGGCAAAAAAACAAAAAACAAAAAACAAAAGATTAAAGCCACTATTGAATCCAGGCAAAAGATTCTTAGCTCCAGTGGTTTATCACTTAGACATCTTATTAACATTTCCATCTCCAAAATGTCCTTGTGGATTTTCCACTTGTAGAGTCCATGACATCTTAAATACCCAGTAAACAAAGCTGAGACTAAACTTTAAATTTAAACTTCTTTGTTTAAATGATTAAATTATTTTTAAGAACTGAATTCTGCCAGTGGGTGTAAAATGTGTGTATTTTTATGCACATACCCACAGATCCCAAGGATCTTGAAGAAGTCTGCCCCATCATGGGTAGTACCACACATTATATTCAGAACCGTAGTTTCCTGCTAGTTGTTTTACCCACTGGACTTTTCAAAAGACAAAAAATTTAAGCGAGGCTTGATGAGACCAAGAGAAAAACTGTCGTTCTATATGAAATCAAAGCCATGTTCAAATAAGGACATGATGATACTTTCAGTACAATAATTACAAGAGACATCCTCTAATTACATCACTACAGCCATTACACTTGATCTTTCTTTGGTCGTCTTAACTGAAAATTACAAACATGCTGGGAAGTGCTCGCTGATAACAGTACAGCCCCACTTAAGCAAAAAAATTAAGCTTTCAGTGATTACAGTCAATGAGACTAAATAATGTATTTAAAGACAAGCACGTACTCAAGTGGCTTGCTGAAGTGAGGTACATATCGAGTTATTTGCACAGTATTTTTACCTATTACACTTACAACAGATATGTGACAATTTAAGTACAAGGTCGCCCAGAGCAGCTGTGGATGCCCCATCCCTGGAGGGGTTCAAGGCCAGGCTGGATGAGGCTTTGAGCAACGTGGGCTGGTGGGAGGTGTCCCTGCCCATGGCAGGGGGGTGGAACTAGATGACCTTTAAAGGTCCCTTCCAACCCAAACCATTCTGTGATTCTATTATTTGTTTTAATTTAAGGTAGTGCAATTTATTTGCTCTAGAAATACTTAGGTTATGCTCATCTCTCTTTGCTCTGCTTTAGAGTTTCATGAAACAGAATGGAAAATCTCATTCTCCAAGCTCTAACTTCTCTGAATATAAATGTCTCTTTTATTCTCAGATACACTATTTAGTTTCGGATGAGATGTTCAGAATTACTTTCTTATTACTTCTTCAGTCTTAAAAATACATACTTTATGTATCTAAAAGAATCAGGAGTAAGAGACTGGAACTCTAACAGCTGTAGGAGTTTTTTTTTTTCAAATCTTTCTTTTAAGAAGAAATATTTTTAAGCATAACTGACGTGAAAAGTTAGTAGCCAAAAAAAACTAAATATGATGTTCGATCTGAGGGACTATGGTCCATCATTCTGACACAGAACAGTTCTCAATGCTTAGACAAATCTAATACTAACTTTTCTCCCTGAAGACGACACAAAGCAAGCTATAAATTATCTCATAGAAATGATACCTGGCAAAAATAAAGTGTTTATCTTCAAACAAGTCACACAGCCAGCCAACAGCCAAATATTCAATCAAACCTTAGCCTAGGGAACATGCTTTCCAATCTGGAACTAAGGGAAGATACCAAGTAAAGGCAACCAAAAAAGAAGGGGGGGAAAAAAAAAACCCTTGTAAAAAAAATCAGAGGAAGATTGTTTCATACACGTACATGATAAAAAAAATAAAAATTTTACTGGAAAAAAATTAAACAGAAAAACATGACTTTGGTGCCCTAAGTAGATGCCAAGTAATATTCCAAGGATGAGAAACGCCACCAAGTCACTAGTGATCTGAAAACTAAGAACGATGGACAAACTCTAGGGTGTCACATCATGCCAGTCCAACGATGACATGGAACATGGAGCACGATAAAAAACAGTGTGAGTGAAAGAACGGAATCCAAACACCATACTAACCAAGCATGCAAAAAATACTGATCAAAAACCTAACCCTTTTCCAAACGACAACCCTGTCAGAAGCCCATCAATACTTCATAACTGCAAGCCTAGACCTGCAAAAGAAATAAAATTCTAAATAGGATTTGAACAACTGAAATGTGCGAATATTCAACGGAGCCAGTAAGAACTAGTCTTCAAGAGATGGCAGATAAACTGATTTTAAACAGCAGCTCTGCATTTACTTAGCATTTCCACTCTTCTACACGGTAAATATTATTGAGGCAAGCAGCATGGAAAGCTTTTGAACAGGGAACCTCAAGGAGAAGTGTTGTCTGTACATAGTGCTAGATGAATTTACACGAATTAGTATTGGAGGACAAGTCCACGCTGCTTATCATCAGGATAAAGATCCTCTAAGCCCTAGGTCTGCTGGATAAACAGCCAGGAGAGCTACTTCCTAAGGAATTAGGATCTTCCAAGAGTTAGCCATGCAAAGACTTCCACTATTCTAAAAGCAAAGACTAAAGGAAAGATCACAGACTAAAGATGAAGAGTACCATCAAAAATTGCCTATCCAGAATAACAGCTGAAGCACAGCTGGACAGTTTTCTATCAGAGCTTGAGAGAAACCTCTGGCTTCCTTGCCCTCATCTGCTTTGGGGGTTTGAACTCTCTTGTATCTTGAAATAAAACCAAGATTCATAAGGATCCGATTTTTAGTCTACAGAGGCTATCTTACGGCATTAGTCATTGAAAAGTTGGTAGTATTTTTACAACTACTGATTAATTAAATAAACTGGAAGCTGATTAAAGGCATAAAGTTATTAATTTGAAAGAAAACAACCACCCATAATTTTTTTAATGTCTTTGCATATTCATACTATGCCCTTAAAATCTGAGTTCCTAACAAATGTTCCTGATGTGTTGTAAGAGTCGGTTAGAAAATCAGCTTGTCTCAACCTTGTCATTAAGGACATGACATGCCCAGTTAGACTATAGGGTCCTTTCCTATGGATTTGATCCAGCCTGGGAGCAAGACTCATCTCGACAGGCCTGTTGCAGCAAAGTTACAATATCATGATAAAATCTCCAGGGTAAAATAAAACACAATTGCCACTTTCTGAGACAAAGGCGCGGCTGGCGTGCAAAGAACTTGTTTCCCCGGCAACGCACCCTGGTACTGGTACAAGATGGATTGGTGGGGGACGGAGTGAAACGGTCTCATTCCATGGCCCTGCCCTGTCCAAGACTATCTGTACCTCTGTAAGGACGGGAACAATGAGCTGCAGGTGCCACGGCTAGCCAACCAGAAAGATGGCAGACACCGTGCCAAGCACTGTGACGAAATCTTTACCCTGAGGAGAACTTTGCTTGTTATAATGTCATTATAATACCAAAACACACTTCTATCCCAAAGGCTACCCGCCTCCGAGGCAGAGGAGGAGCAAGGTGTGTAGTTTAGCATAAAAGGTCATCCCCTTCAACCTAAAGTTGAAGCCTTCCCCACCAAGGATCGACGACAATCGATCGTTAGGACTGGCGGGATGCTGCTGGCTCCGGGCCAGGGGGACGCCTTGGACCCGCGGTGGTAGCTATATTCCTCTTTTCCTCTTTTTACTTACTTTTCACTCCCTTTATCTATCGCACGTCGCTTACGGACACAATAAAGTTTTTGCTGTTTAGCTGAAGCTAACCCCTTTTGGCGTGGTCGCCTTAATTTTGCACTTAGAGATCTCAGCAAAGAACCATCACGAGTCCTTAGTGGACCGTGACATGTGTATAAATCTGTATCTCAGTATTTGGTATTTTAATACTACATGTTTTGCCTCTTAATGTTTGATATCAAATCACAAGCTTAATCTGAATACAGATGAAGTTGATAATGTTCTAAAGAAAAACACATTCTGACATTGCTGTGACCAGTAGAATAGAAAAAACAAGTGCAATATTTGCTATCTTTTGGGCATCAGTCGTGGATGGATAACTACAGAAGTGGAAGTCAACAGGTTTTTTTTTCTTTATTATTTTTGGCAATACAGATATTCTGATAAAAAATGAGAGATCTATTAGAAGTGAAAAAAGCAAGAAAAAGGACTTCATACCTGGCATGTTCCTGAACTCCAACAATCTCTACTTCACTATCAGAAGAGGCGATATTAATTTCTTCATTGATCTGGGCATTACCAGGAGAGGTTTTGCCACTTGCAAGGAAGCCTGGATCCAAATGACCTATAGATGGAGGAAATGCAAATACAGCCAAAGTTTAGCAGCTTACACAACTCAGAAATTAGCTGGAAAAGGAATTTCCCAAGCTAACAAAAAAAAGACTGAAATACTGAGATCAGAAAATCAAGATCAAGTCACCCAACTTTAAGTACATCCCCTGGTAGAGGATGATCACTGGATGATCAGTCAATGGTACTGTGGCAAAAAAAGCCTAAAGGCTGGAGAGAAACATCACACACAACAAGGAAAATTAATTTAGGTGTTTTTTTTGGTTGTTTTTTTTTTTTTTTTTAATAGGGGAAGCTACAAAAAAAAAAAAAACCAACAACAAAAACAAACCCATCAGGTTCTGGTCACACTGATTCACACATCTGCTCCAACTTTATTACAAATACTTGAAAAAAAAAATTGTTTTTCCTAAGTTTCATTTACAACACTTGTTTTTTTTTATTACAGTTCCTCAACACTATCCAGTTCATCAGTCTGTCAAACAACAAGTCCTCTGTAAATACTCACAATGAGCGTGTCAGGTTTTATCTTTTCTGCCAAGTACTGCTGAGAAGGTTCTTCACTGGAATTAGTGAAGCTCTGTTGTGACTTATTAAGTAACACTTGCATGGAAAAACACAAGACAGCCCATATAATTATTTGTTTTACAGAAAATACATTATTTTTTAAAAAATCAATTAAAAAATAAGATTTTGATAAAAAGAGGCAACTTCTACATTTTTTTTCTCCCTTAAAAAAAAAAAATTATTTCCACTATCCCTCTTTGGCAGGAACCTGAGCGGCCCCGAAGCAGATGAGACCACCTACTTCTTGGAAACCACTCACTCAGCTGTATTACACAGAGGAAGAATCATTTGTCGAGCAGGAAATTTGAGATTAGAGGAATATATTATGTAGATCTAGTTTGACTGGACACCTCTTCAAAGACGAGAAGAGGGGGATGCAATAATGATTCACAGAATTTCAAAGGTGTGTGAACATGCAGAACTGATTATACCCCTGGGTAGATCAAGAGGACATAAAAAGAAGAAATTAAACTTAAAACGAGTGCCAGGGAAACCTTCTAATGTACTTAAAGTACTTGGAAGAGATGCAAATACAGGGGCAGAGACTATACTGTATGTTCAGTTTTTGGAAAGTGAAGACCCTTAGCAAGGGAAGGAAACCCAGGTGCTGCCATGCGCCCGAAGGAGGAGTTTCAACCTCAGAAGACAAAAAAGGATTTGTCAGCTGAGCTCCAAATGAATTAATAGCCCAGGCAGGCTTTTCCTAATGTTACAGTTCAGCTGAATATTTCCTGGCCAAAATATCACTGACTGCCACAAACTCCCAAAATGGGTCACGGGCATTTCTTTAATCGAAGTGGCTGGGCACACTGTGAAACATGAAATGGAAGTACTCAGAGGCTTTGATTCATGGGCTGGCGATGCAAACTGGGAGACTGATGTGGTCACCACCCTAGTGATTTGCACCGTCCCACTCCTGAACATCGCTGCTGCTATAGCTCAGGCAGAATCACAGAATGGTTTGGGTTGGAAGGGACTGAAAAGGCCACTGAGTTCCCACCCCCTGCCATGGGCAGGGACACCTCCCAAT
>NW_010099473.1:0-17532 GCF_000699245.1 Pterocles gutturalis | reverse complement strand
TTGAACCCCTCCAGGGATGGGGCACCCACAGCTTCTCTGGGCAACCTGGGCCACTGCCTCACCACCCGCACAGGAAAACATTTCTTCCTAATATCTCATCTAAATCTCCCCTCTTTCAGCTTAAAACCATTACCCCTCATCCTGTTGCTACATATCCTTGTAAAGAGTCCCTCCCCATCTCTCCTGTAGCCCCCTTTCAGCACTGGGAGGTGCTGGAAGGTCTCCCTGGAGCCTTCTCCTCCAGGCTGCACATCCCCAGCTCTCAGCCTGTCCTCGCACGGGAGTTGCTCCAGCCCTCGGACCATCTCCGTGGCTCCTCTGGACCCACTCCAGCAGCTCCGTGTCTGTCCTGTGCTGAGGACCCAGAGCTGGACGCAGCACTGCAGGGGTGGGGGGGGTCTCACAAGAGCAGAGTAGAGGGGGAGAATCACCTCCTTTGACCTGCTGCTAATGCTTCTTTTGATGCAGCCCAGGACACGGTTGGTTTCTGGGCTGCAAGCGCACACTGCCAGCTCATGTTGAGCTTCTCATCTACAAATACCCCCAAGTCCTTCTCCTCAGAGCTGCTCTCTATCCATTCTCCACCCAGCCTGTATCTGTGCTTGGGATTGCCTCGACCCACGTGCAGGACCTTGCACTTGGCCTTGTTAAATTTCATGAGGTTTGCATTGGCCCACCTCTCAAGCCTGTCCTGGTCCCTCTGGATGGCATCACCATCCTTGGTCACTGATTCACCCAAACTGGTATGGGTATCAACCTGCCTTAATATGTTGTATTAACATATTAATGACTCACCCCCCATTCTGCACCCTTTGGTAGACAGGGTAATGTCTGGCAGAGGGACAAAGTAGATAAGCTCTTAGCCCCAAAATGAATCCCCAGAAGTATAAATGGGAGCCCCAAAAGAGCTTCCATATATGACCACAGCTTTAAGTTCAGACAACAAAAAGGTAAGAAGCAGTAGAGAAAGCATGATTAGCAGAGTAAATATTGCAACAGTTGCCGTTTGTAAATGAGGATGATAGCATCCAGTTAGATTTACGGCCTCTGGCCATACAAATTTCATGCCTAATAACATGCCTAAACTGTTAATTTCTTTGCATGAACATTAGGACAATGCCCAAAGGAGATGTTTTGTTTGACCTACAACATCAGGACTTGCCAAACAACCCAAAATATTTGCCCATGCACAAAGATGTGATAGTCTGTCCTAATACGATTTTTCACTTAGATAAAACTTACGTTGTTATTTTCCCATGGGAACACATCATTTCATGTCTGGTAAGATAGATACTGGATAAAGATTAAATTTGCAAGCAAGATGTAAGATTTGAAAATTCTGCTTTCCACATTTGCAATCCTGGACATAGGAAGAAAAGGCCAGTACTGACAAACACGCAGTCAGAGGTGTATGAATGCTACAGGGCTCTGGGGCAACATGTACGCAGTAAGAGAAAGAGATTCCTCCTTTCAGACGTCAAAACGGCTGTAACACCAAGAGAAAATTTGCCTGGACACGTTCCCACTGGGTCAGCGATAAAGAAGCTTTTTGAAGTTTTCTGGTTTTTCTTTTACCTGGCAACCTCCTCCTTGAAAGTCTCCTTGTATATAGGTGGAGGAAGGAAGACAACTTTCTACCTGCATCGCAGCATCATAGTCATAAGCAGAAAGTGGAAGAAAGCTTGGTAAGAAATATTACTTTTTATTTCCTTACGCTCCTTTGAAGTACCAACCCATTGGTGCTATATAAGAAATTTCAGCTATTCTAATCATTTAATAAATTACTTAGTAAAGGAGTATTAGTAGGGGTCAAATAGCAAACTATGTAAATAAAATAAAAATAAATATAACTACCAGCCAGCTGCTATCCTGCAAACAATACCAGTGAGCTTGGAAACCATCAGCTTAGCTTCAGAAAGGCTGGAACAACATCCAGCCGCAGACCACCATGAAAATAATGCAACAGAGATTCTCAGATTCAAATAACGGACTTATCCACTAGATAATAATGGAACATCTCTTGCAAAATCAGCCTCATACTTTTATTTCTTTAAGCCTTGCAGACATTGAAAAAGTAGCTCAGAGCTACGAGGAGACTTCCAATGTAGGTGCGTTTTTGGTAGGATTATGTTGGAAAAAACAGCATGGAACAAAATTACCTGCTGTGCTCCACCACTGCAGGCAAGGCTCTGCCTTATGCAGGTAAAAATCTTAACAGTGTATTAAACAAAATGAGTGGAAAGGAAGGCAGGATTGTTGGTATACAAGGCTACAGGATGAAGTCAATAGGAAATATTCCGTTAGCTCTCTGCATCCAACACACCGTAGCATTTCACGTTGTTGTTTAATTCTTTTGTTAGTAAAGAATTGCAAGCACTTAGCAAAGCTAAACAATTTTTTTGTGAGCTACAGGAACTTCTTTGAATTCTTCCACAATATTCCTGCTCTTGCTTTCTTGAAGGAAATTTCTTTGCTGTCTCCTGATGCTAAGCCCACCTACCAGCACCTTTTCACCCTTCATCTTTAACTGATGCTGGTCTGTCCAGTTTTCTAAGGTATGTTAGAAATGCAGATGGAGTATGGGAATAATTGTTGCTTGTGTTTTAAGTAAATAAAGAGAGAAACAAAGAAGACATAGAAGGACAATGACAATACTTAAAATGAGATTATGATCCGTTTATGAGCTGGTGGCATGATCAACCATTCAGTAACAAGCTTAGCTCACTTTCATTAAAAAAAACAAAACAAAACAAAACAAACCCCACCAAAACTCCAGAGCTAAGTTCCAAGAAGTAATTAGAGGGAAAAGAAGGAGAAAAAATAATTAAGAAAATTAGTGTCAAAAAAATACATTACAGTCAATTTTTATCAGCTGTATTTTGGAATAAAAGACATTTTTAATAAGCACGTACGATGTTTTATTGCAAAATCCCTACAAGGAGCTTTTTAAAGCTGTATAAACTACAAAACTAACTGAAAGCAAGAAAGGGAGAGACATCAACTGAGATGCTGGACCGAGTGCCAGAGGAAGATAATTTAAACAAACCTGTATCAGCACTCCGTTCATCTAGCAGCCCTCTGGTTCTCCAGGTAGATGCCGACTCTTGATTCCCTAAAGAATTATTGTGCTCTTGAACTACTGCAGCCGCCAACAGATTGTCCACATTTACCACCTCTGGGTCGGAATTTGTGTCTGATATATCATAGTGAGCTACAACTGGAGGTCCATCTGCAGAAGGAGAGAAAAGCAATGGGTATCAGAAATCAGCATACTCTGAAAGACACCTTTAAAAGTACAAATAATTTGTTTAATGAAAAATTAAATTATTAAAAATAATTTATTTTGTTAATGCAATCCCCTTACATGAAGCTCTTAAAGAACTACAAATGATATGAATTATTAACCTTCAGTTAATGAACATAGTCTGAAATTACAGAGACTTTTCACCTTTGCATACACAGAAAACACAAATGTAGGAAAAACACGTTTATCAATGTATCAGTTATTCGTGGATTATCTTTTACATTAACACATAAACATCTCCATATCTGGCAATGTCACATTTAGGATAAAAACTTCAGTTTAAAATAAAAAATAGTTAAGTTACAGGACATTAAATTTGTCAAGACATTTATCTAGAGAATTTTACAAAACTCAAGTTACAGCTTACATCACTTTAGGGCTGATGGAATAAAATTAACTTTTTGATATAACTGATCCAGTGACAATAACTTTAACATTAGACGACTTTCCTTACGTAACATTTACCTGTCAAGGGCAGGGAAATTTTTCAAAATTGCAGTGTTTTTTGGTGTTTTATTTTAAGATCAAGAATAACAAGAAAGAAATCTAACGTGCAGTGATAAATATACTTTTAATTCAACATGACTACCATATCTATTTTTGGCCACCAAAGCAATGGGGGAAAAAAGAGGGAGAAAATTGCTTACATGATTCTGAAATCTACTCTTGAGGTATACCAAAAACCTATTTTTGGTCTATTTCGTTAGGACAGACTATTTTCTTTGTGAGAAATGAAAATGACTTACAGTTGGAAAACACGCTAGAAACAGAAGAAGGTCAGAAAAAAGTCAGATTCGAGACAAGGATTAACATGGAAGCAAAGAGAGAATGGATAAAAATTGTAATTCTAAAAGGATGCACTCAAATGCCTCGTCTCAGCTCCAGCTTATCGACTCAAAGTGGATGAAGGTGGTTGGAGTTCCCAGTCCCCAAATGGCAGAATGAAAACTTTTTTTCGGATAAGACTTCATCCACTAAAACGAGTATGAAAGTTGGGCCAAAGCTCAGCAGCTTTGCTACTGCAATTCCTTAACTCCAAGGAAATTCTGGCAGGTGAGTGTCTGCATGTCTTGTTTTTATGGGTATGATACAGAGAGGATATAATTAGTATGGGGTAATATAAAATAATGATTAAATGATAATGTATTTAGGAAGAGAGGACCTTCAGAGTTACAAAATGACTCAAGAAATCTTTAAAAGTCACAAAGAATAAAATGAAAATACTTTTCAGGAAAGATTGGTTTCTTTTAGGAAACTTAAGTGTTGAAGGCAAAGAACACGAACTAAAAGTTTCAAATTTAGTTCTCTGAAAAGCTGTTTCTACTGAGGTTTTTAGGGTGGGGTTTTTTTGTGTGGTTTGGTGGTTTAGTTTTGGGGTTTTTTTTGTAACTTGGTCCCTGAAGCATAATTCAACCCACTATTTTAAGTGCCTGTTTTGTGATTAGCAACACACTTCATTAAAGAGTGACCATATTGCATAAGTCATACTAAAGATCAGTTTTGCAACAAGGTATGAAGAAATTCACCAAATATTTCCAATCAGACCTGCCTCCGAAACAACAATTTCATCAAACAATGTCCTATTACAAACTTAAAACAGACCCAACAAAAAATAAATGGGTAGTTAAATGCCAATGTATTAAAGACCAAACTGTTCCCAACATGAAACGCTGATGATTACGACTGAAAAATAAATCCCAATAATTAACTGAAAGGCAATCTTTGTGTTTTTGAAAGCCAATTACAAAATAATGGAATACCACGTTGGAAATTAAGCTGGCTGATGTTCAGTTAATTATTTGTGAAAGCTGATGATTAAATTACATGCAGAAGTTGCAAGTGGAATGAATCATGAGAGGCATGTTTTCTTTCAGTCTTATCATCAGAGTTCAGCGTGAACATGTATAATGTGATCTAAAAAAATAAACAGTCGAGTGCAGAAGATACGAGGGTCAAGTACAATATTGACTATTTGACCATTTTTTTTTTTTTCAGTAGGTTAGCTAAAATTTCAGGAGCTATGTACTGTTCCTTCAGGTCTTCTCTTTCTCTCACTTCTTACTACAGTCTCCAAAAGCAGAAGCAAAATTTGATTTTTTGGATAGATGTGTCTACACAAGTAAAATTAAATTTGGACAAAAAGGCAGCACCACAGTCTCAAGTCAAAATTGTACCACTCCTACATGTATAATCATGCAAAAATGTATAATAAATTTATATACATGCAGAGTGATATTCTCATCACCTACCCATTGAAATAACTTGTGTGAAAGTCTTCATCAGTAGGAAATACAAGCATAAACTTGTTATCTGTAGCTCCACTCTTGTATCTTCCACACTTCCAAACAGCACACCTTATAACTTAGCTTAAATTTAGTATACATCAAACAGACAAAAATATTTTCAATATAATTTACAAACTGTAATTATATTTGTCAGTGTAACAGCCACCAATTTAACAATCTAGGAAAAAAAAAAACAAGCTGCCTATTTACAAAGCAATCACAGCAGAGTTCTATTTTTGCTTTTCTCAGCCTTGCCTTTCACGATCAGATTTGGAAATGAAAGGCTCAGGGTTATCCATACCCACTGCCAGTAAATGACCAACAAGGCTGAGAGAATGGCCATGATGCTGCAACAAATCCTAGAATGCCCAGCACGTGTGAAAAAAGAAGCAATAAATGTCTACATTTAAAAAAAAACAAAAAACCACACACACCAAAAAAACCCCAAAAACCAATATATACGTTGTAGAGAATTAGATGAAAGTTGCAGTGAAGGCATATTTAAAAAGTTCTCTAAAAATCATTAATTTCTAAAAACCTGTCTCCTTTTCAGTCCTCCAAGGATGGGACAGGAGGGGTTAAACTTGGAAATAAATAATACTTCCCTAGCCAACTATGTGCTCATCGGATGATGTGATGCAAAGTGAATGTGTGGTACCAAGGACAACTGGCTTCAGTTAGGAAATAAGTGGGAAAAAAACACTTTCAGGTTGAAAAGGTAAAAAGATTAACTCCAGCCGTAGTTGTAACTTATTTTTTCTTTACAACAGAATTGTAATGACTGACTGTTGCAAGATTCTAAGAGATAGAAAAACAGACACCAAAACACTTAGCACAATTAGGAGGTTCCTTGGTCAGTAATTTCAAACAACCTATTTAGGAAAAAAATGGTGTCTTCTGAGAAGCCAAGGTAGCTGGAAGACATTTCCCTGGTGATAAAGCTTTAATTCATTTCTAAAGCAATAAATGCTGGAAAAAACCAAGGCTGAAAGTTAATAAGTACCAGCAGCAAAATACAGCTGTTGACATTTAATATTAACAGGGGGAGGGAAAGACTGCTTTTTCCTTTTTTTTTTTTTTTTTTTTTTAAGAATTCAGAGGCAGAGGTCATCATGGGGACAGCATTTCCAAGTGTCTTCATTCTCCCTTAATTTACGCAGCTCATCAAAATTAATTCCGCTCAGGACAACCAAACCAGAAGCCACACACACAAAAATCCAAGTCTACACCTATCAACTTTCATTTTTAAGCTTGCAGTACAGAAAATTCAATAATTTCTTCTCTGCCAGCCCCTCCTATACTTTTCATAGAGCTGCATCTCAACATTCAGCTGTCTAAACTGTAAGATCCACGTTCCTATTATCCCTTAATTCATTCTAATGGCAGCAAAAAAAAAGGGGGGGGGGGGACAACCGTAAAACTTCATCTGGAGGTTTCAAAGCAGCAATCCTACAAGAAGCACTGTACCTTTGTGCTGCACCAGCAGGACTTTATTGTAGAAAACAAAAAATATTAATCTAGCAGAACCTGAATGAGGAATTTGGTCCTTTAAGTCTTGATTTTTCTTTAGCTTTCTTAAATTTAGACCCAGCTCGCCACTGAACCTCCCTCCTGCTGTAGCCAGAGAGAACTTCAGGGTCAAGTAATTTTAACCTGGAAATTACAACCTGGAGCATCATGCCCCAGTAAACCAAAAAATCTGAGACAACCACCTTAGAAGAGGCACCTGACTTTCCCACTGCTTAAATTCACCAAAATTAAATCCAGCCTTAGGGATGGGATTTAAACTTCGCTGTATTTTTCTACAAGTAGCGGAAAAAGACTGAAATCTCCAGAAGACAATCCCGATTGAAATAATTTGAAAATTAAAAGCCTAATTTGGTGGTGTGAATTGCCCTCACAGACCCTCATTTAGGTGTGAATATCACCTGAAGCTTTAAAACACACAGAACAGGTACAATAATAACAGCATTAATAATTACACTGCCTTATTCTTACAAAAAGCTTCCCATTAGTATATCTCAAAGGGCTCCGAGGTGGTTATTAACCTCCTCGTGCCTACGGGGGAAACTGAGGCAAGCAGAGATTTGCAGCTTGCTCAAGGCTCAGCTTTGCTGAAAACAACACTCCCCTGAAATTACTCAGCTATTTTTAACTGCTAAATTATTGAGGAGTTTAAAAATGGCATTTAGGAATGGTACAGTGAAAAATGCAAAAATCTAGAAAGGCTTCCTCCAACCTCACCTCTGCATCTTCACCATGAATACAGGCAATGCTTTGTCTCAATCTCAGCGTTCTCAACTAAATTGCATTTATTTTTATAGAACAAAAGAGAATACTGAGGCATTTTTAAATTATAAAAGATCTAAGAACACCCTCATTTACACTTGACACTTAAATTTGAGAGATAACTCAATTTAAAGATTAACAAAACATAGAATGGACTTCAATACCTACATAAATTTTAAGATCAGATGATCATTACAGTAATCAAAATAATCATATCTTGTGTGCCAAAAACTAGAGGATTCATCCTAAGTAACTTGCCAAAAATAGTTTTACAGTAGACACATCAGTAAATTTGATCCAAAGTGAAGGGCTTCATAAACAAGACCACAGGGTGAAGTGACAATCTTTTTGTTTTAGATTAACAATACAAACCTGCTATTATTTAAGACATGATCGAGAGCTGCGGTTTCATAAAATGAGCATTTCCAATGGCATAAACTAGCTGAACCCTAAAGCAATTCCCCAGGCAGGATGAGGGGCAGGAGATCTGCGGCTGTTTATATTGTTTAGCAACATGAAACGCTTCATTGCTATTTATATTTATTTATTTAATCCAGGTTGCAGTAGTTACAGTTCAAAATGTACAGGGTTAGGCAAAGAATACACTGTAAATACAATTTAAAAACCATACTCGTGTAACAACATTCTCTCTAAAATCATAAAGTGAACAAAAAAATTATTGATGAATCCACTTTCCTCACATTTTCCTTCATTTCACACAGTAAAGCTTTTGTGTTTTCACCATAATAATAAAATAATAAAACCAAAACAACATGAGTATCAGTTCTCAGATTGAATAATTTTTAATGTATCACATGAATAGAGATCTCAAAAAATTCAAGTCTTACTGATCAACATTCATTCTTTCAGGCTTTTTGACGACTAGCTGGAAAATATCTCGGATTTGTTTTACCAAATGATATAAAAAGACATAATAAATTATTTTTCATTCCGCATTAAGCAAAGGCACATGGAACAAGGCCGTGTATTGAAAATATCAGGAAGCGGCACGGATTTTCTATCTCGTGACAGGATTTATTGTCCCTGATACCACCTAATGATTCATTAATTATGGCAGCAGATACATTAGCCAGATCTCTTCCCCAGTTTTACTTGAAAGAAAAAAAAAAAAAAGTATCAGGAGAGCTTTGGAAACCATCACACCATCCTCTTACATAGCTACGACAGTTAAATTAATTTATTAATTTATTTATTAATTTACATTAGGAAAAGCTGGCAAACGTGCACCCCGTATGCACCCCTCCAGAAAACATAACTTTTTTTTTTTTTTTTTTGCAAGTACAAACTGCATCTTCCCATGGAAGGACTGACCCAGCCTTGATGCAGAAAACTTTTGCCGGTCCAGCCTAACCTCCAGGAGATTTAACAGAGCGCTGGAAATCGCTGTTAACTTAATAAGCCTGTTTTCCATGTGCCTTCATTTTGCTGACCTAACACTCGGAGACTAATCGAATTTGGGAGAAAAACCGATTTCTAGCCTCGTGTTTTGCAAGGTACTGTCCATCTCTATCAGTCAGCCTGAATATTTTAGCTTCTACAGTACAAATTACACAGCGCGTTCGTTCTCACGCTTCCAAATGGAACTGCAGTGGTCGCAGTGCAGACCCCGGTTATTTTAAAAACATCGACACAGTGGGTCTGATTTATACACATTCATCAGGCAAAGACTCCCTTTAAAGACAGCTAAAGGATTCTTTGACCAAAAACTGCAGAATAAGTTTAATTTCTAATGAGGTGAAGCGCTAACCCCATTGAAGTTAGTAGAAATTTTCTACTGATTTTAATGGGGCTAGGATTGAATTTTCTTAATGCCCTTGAAATATTACTTTTAAAAAACCCCAGATCTACAGTATGTGGATACAGAAAGAGACAAAATATATTAACAAGATAAAACACTGATAATAAATACGTTTCCATTTGTAAAATAACTGCCAAATATAATCCCCTTTCATTGAAGTTAAGGCTCATTCTCCAGTCTTAACTCTAGCAGCTCTGATAAAATAACCTAACAATCCTGCAAAAAACCTAAAAGACACTGTGAACTTAAAAAAAATAGAGATGTGCATTTCTGCCTGAATTCTTTTGTCCTAATACTGTTAAAAATAACACTGCAGAGCAGTATATCTGAAAGATTTAAGATTTTTTCTTTGTTTTTCTCTCCCTGCTCAGTTATTTTTTTGCAAGAGAAACACTGAATAAAGTTTTACTGCCTTTAATTTATGTTGTATATTTTTTTTCTAAATAAAACCTGAAAATTCATTTTATAAGAAGAATAGGAGACAAAACCCCAAACCCTCAGATAAATTGATGTGTGAAGGGTGGAATTTCCTAAAGACCTTTCTTACCAAACCCCACTCTAGGGAGGGAAGCAGCACAATTACTTGGGAAAGAACCTGCAGCCAAATTTTGAGTCTCCAAAAAATCACTGCACACTAAAGCCCCTGGACTTCCAAGGACTCCTATGTAAGGTCCAATTCTAGAAGCAGATCTTTTAATTTTTCATTTACTGAATTGTCAGTTTGACATTTAAATTAAGCCTTTATATAAAGACTTCTTTCTTTTTGCACTTGCACAAAAAAATGCTAACAAAGTAGCTGTGTTTCACCTGCTAATAAATCCTGACTCTGCACAAACAGCTGCAACATTGAAAAACAAATAATTTGCTATTTAAAAAGGCAATATAGGAAACTTGAACAGGCCAGTTTGGGTTTAAACTGGCACCATCTTCACTGGAATTACACCAGTCGACACCAGCTGATCTGACTCGATGCATTTTCTCTTTCAAAACCATAAAATACATTTTTTTAAGGAAACTAGGATGTTTCTTTACTCCATTCTGAAGTCTAAAACCTAGGGCAGTTAGAGAAACTCTAAATTATCATCTGTGATTCTCCATGTCTGTGCAAAACTCTTAACTGGTTTCTCCTCTACTTGTTAAATTTGGTGGTTTTGAAGGAATTTCATAGAATCATATTTATTGAGATGTCAGCATAAACATACATTCAAAACAGAGCTGGAAAGTAGAAGAGTTTCCTTCCGATAACCTTGAAACAGTCTTAAATAAGGCCAGACTGCTTGATTGAAATACAGAATGGATGAGATTAAAATTTCTGTTAAAATTTCAGCTGAAGAAATTTTAACTCCCTGAAAGTTTCTAGTCAAAGCCCTTCGAAAATAAGAGCTTATAATGTTAATCCTGACAAACTTAACTGCAACCATATAATATAGAAAAAACATTTTCAGGACAAAAAAAAAAAATCCGAAATTATGTATTAGGAATCTGTTTTCTCAAAGAGATGCTGAAGGCTGTCGTGCACACATTTAAAATGCAGACTCATCACTAGTATTGGTACCTGAAGGTTGGCTTCTTCAGTGCTCTGCATCTTTCAAACTCACAATACAAAGCAAGAAGAGAGATGCTCCTGTTTAATTCCACAGCCTGCCAAATCCTTCATCAGGTAGGTTATACTACACCTGAACAGCAGAAAGGTGGGGTTCCCCTCTCAGCTCAAAAAAAAAAAATTCAACATGCATTCTTCATTTCCAAGGAGCTGATTTCCAACAGCTCCAGTTTTGAGGCAAGTTTTCACTTTCAGAGCAACCAAAAAAAAACCAAAATTACTGTTTAGAAGAACATTTACAACCACTGGTCTTGCATAGGTGTTCTTAACACTAGGTAGCTTTTGTGGGGAAATTAAAATGATATTTAATATGAACTATTCCCTCAGTCTTGTGGGTGCCTTGGAATAAGTGTACCCTAGAAAAAGGACAGATATAAAGTCTGTATGCTCAACTGCTGTAATCCTCTGCTTGTTCTTTCACATTCACAGATGCTTGCACTGAAAATAACCATTAACAGTAATGGATAAAAATGTTTGAAAGTTTTTAATTTTTGCCTATACTAAGAAATCCAAATTTTGATCTATTAATATAGTAAATTTTTTGAATACGTTTATTTTTTTTTAAATATTATCTAACCAAGACCTTGGCGGAAAATTCACTTGGTATATCCTTAATAAAGTTATTATCCATTTAAGAGATCACTACGTAAAAGTCTGTTTCAGGCTGAGAGATAACAAAGTTCAACTGATCTCCTTACATGATTTGTTTCAAAATACCTAATTGGTCCATAGATACTATTCTATAAAAAAAGGCTAAGGGCATGCTAACAGACATACTGAGTTAAGTGACTCTTACACGTTAAAAGAAACCAGTCACTGCAAAAAGCTGCTTCTGCATGCACAGGAAGACTTGTAAAGCTGTCATGCTTTAAAATACGCTGCTCTTATCGTCATCATAAAGGTGTGTGTATATATCTATATCAAATCTATGAACAACAGAACAACAGAAGGATCCAGTGTTTTTTTTATGTATCAGTAAATAATCTTCCCTGAAGGATCTTAAATTTTAAACAGATAAGAAGAAGCTTATTAAATTGCAATCCAACATAAAATACCTCACTTAACTTTTACCTATAGTTAAGTTAAAAATGCACAAATTCAGATGAGGGAGTTTTTTTTGCAGGTTTGTATCAAAATCTTTGTATCAAAATTATGCATGAAGGTGATCTGGAAAGAATTTATTCCAGTACTTAAAAATTATCTCCTGCATAGTCTTTCAAACTGTGACTCTGAAAACAATACAGGTCTCTAACCTCATTTAATTTTTAATGAAGGCATCACATATTTTAAAAAAAAAAAAAAAGTCTGGATCACGGACAATATTAAAATACCAGTGTTAGTATTATACTGATAACAAAAAGCATTTCTTGAGTTCCTGTTACAGGTTTGACCCAAACCCCCACATAAATTAATGGAAAAACTCCCACTGACTTCAGTGAGGGGGGGGAAAAAAAATTAGACCTACAAAAGATACTGTGGTTACCTCCAACAGGAAGAAAAGGAATTACACTAAAATAATTAGGAAAAAAAAAAAAGTGACTGCGGATTAAAAAGCAAAATAACAGAGCTGAAGGAGACCTATAGCGTTCTCTTTACTTAAACTACATCTACGCAAAGACTTTCAACTTCCATTATTAGAATTTTGATTTAATTTGCATTAGAAACTTTTAGCAAGTTCTAACTGATGATAAATATACATTTTTGGTACCTACGGAGAAGTTACTTCACATGAAGAAAGGCTTTAATGGAGAGATGACCAAAAAAATCCCTGTGTGTAGTGATAATAGTAAGAATTAAATAGAGATTTCTAATATATAGTTTAAATTAATCCTACTTAAACATCACAGTTTCAAGCCTGCCTATTCAGGATAACTATCAGTATAAAAAAAAAAAATCCACACAATAGCAAGTTAGTGTATTATTTAAATGAAACTAATGTTCTGGCATTCCCCATCACAAATAAATAACAATTTCGGTGGCATTCTGACCAGCAACCCCTACCTTCAGACCACCACAGTGTTTACTAATCTGACCATCAAACCTTCCTTGAAATTCCTGTGCCAAGACTCAATCCATCCACTGACGGCTGCTTATCTTAGGGCTGACATGAGTATTTGTACTCTGGTGTGACGGATGCAGTTTGCTCATATATACAGAAGGAAGCAGCAGCGCTTTGTGCGCACAGGTCACGCACACACACGCGGTTGGGTGTGATTCATCTCACCTAATTTTAGCTGAAAGTTATCTATTCTAAACTGATTTTATAAAGGAATATTTGACTATCGATGGCAGAGGAAGACCCAGCCAGGAGGTATCCTCTGTAGGTGCTGATGTCCTCCTGTTGACTCCAAAGGGAGATCCACAGAACAGCAAACTAGACACCTAAAATTAGAAGGAGATGACTTCCATCCAAACTGAGCACATATATATATATATATGTATACATGTGCGTATTTGTGCACACAATGTAAGACAGCTGCCTCCAGAAATACGCCATGTGCAACACAGCAGTGACATTAATAAAAACTCTGGACAGAAAATGGAGTACTAAATGGGAGACAGGAAAAAAAAAAACCAAACAAAACAGCGGTGCACGTTTGTTATATGTAGCTAAATCTTTAGGGTAAACTTACTTATTACTTCTGCCCGAAAAGGAAAAAAAACCTAATGTGTGACATGTCCAAGCTGCAAAACTTGAGAGTAAACAGATGGTTAAGGAAATGGCATGGGTCTGTATCTAGTCTGGTTCTCTAGGGTACTCTACATCTTTAAATATAAGACTTATTTCCTTATATAAATGTTTTAACACGCAAAAAGAGCATTTGGATGAATACTCTGAATGCTCCTATTGTAACAAACATAGCTCTACTGATTTTGGGGTATCTAAACAAGGATTCTAATTTATATTTTCCCAAATTTGGTGATGAAAGCTTAGGGTGGTTCCCCCACACACCTTTAAAAGTATTTGTATGTGTGTGCTGGCACATGCACATGGGTATACTGTGGGGTTTTTTTTAAACCACATAAATATTCTCTATAACTTAAAAGAAAAAAAAAACCACATTAATAAAACCCGAAAGAGAAAAAACAAAACAAACATATATGAAGAGAAAAGCAAACCTTGTTTTTTTTAGCATAATCCAAAAGTAACATCAAGATTGCAAAGATCGGATTTTTTTTTTTTTTTTAAGTTTATGATTGATTCAGATCAGGCTCTGCAATATTCCCATTCTCTGGAAAGATAGGTGGAAAATTGTTATTAAAAGTCGCTGGAAACTCTAGTGTAGCATCGACATTTTGGTAGCCCACGTATGAATTAAACGACTGCTGTGGAAGTACTTGGCTATCAGGCATCTGTATCAAAGCCCCTGACTGCGTGGTAGGGGGAATTCTTTGGCCAACTAGTTGAATTTTAGGTTCCCTGGGCTCCAGTTGTTCCTTGCTTTCTTCATCTGTGTCAAGACGGGTTAGTTTTTCTATCCACATGCGAAATTTCTCCTCTGTCTGCCTCTGCATCTCGGCAAAGCAGTTCATGGCCTCTTCCAGGACATTGCCTATGCAGTTCCTATCCCACACGGTGCCCCTGTCAAGCAATCCTGGAATTTCCCTGGTCGCTCCTCCAGATCCCCCAGCACGACTGAAGCCAGCTTTAAAGACATTGAGGCCATTTGATAAGACATCATTAAGTAAGAACATAATATTGTTTATTTAAGGCATGTTATACTCAGGAAAACAAACTTTTTCTAATTGTGTCCCTTGGATATGACAATGGGGGAGGAATTAGAAAATATTAACCAACAGTATTACTGTCAAGAAAAATAACATTTTACACTCACTGAGGTTAAAACAGAAATTTTGACTGAAAAATTATTTTTATTCTAGAATTCTCAGAAAATTCTGGCACAAAAGTCTTTTTTTTTAATGAATAAACCCAGTTAGTCCAATTCCTTTGCAATTTTTGTTTTGAATTAAACTGAAGGTGTCAAAAACATTACACGATAATATGTTTAGTTCTCTTGTGATCCAAAATACTACTGTTTTACTGAATAATTATGCAAATTTTACTTAGATACTTGAACCCTTTTATAACGGGTCTAATTTTGGAAAAAAACCCACTAAACACCAAAGGGAATACACAACACAAATACATACACACGAACACAAAAAAAAATAGGTGACTGCTGTGCTAATACACGAGGTGAAATCAACCTCTTAGGTCTGATGGACACAGCTCCATCCCAGGAGTAATCCACACAACAAGTAGGAATGACGGAGCGATCAACCACACCAACCTCACTCCAACTAGAAGCCTGTCTACACATGAGCCACCAGCTGTGCAGCATTTCTAGCGTTAATTCTAGGCAAGGCAGAAAAAAGGGAAAGGAAAGCAGGAAGGAAATGGTTCTCCTTCCTCCTAGTTATCAAAAAGATGGTTTAAATGGCTTTGGGATTATCAGGAAGAATTTTAGCAGCAAGAAGAGAAGGCCATACTCATCATCTCACACATTGATAAGAAAAGGCAGTGTTATCTCTGTTTTTTAAAGTTTAGAATTCACTCAGGAATCCTCTAGGAAGCAAGAAAACTCTAAGAAAACAAGGCTCTCTACCTGTCTGAGGAATCCAAACACACAAACGTTACCTAAGATAATTCCCACACACGACAAGCATCACATTAAACTACACAAAGCAGCTACAAAACCTGACAATTTCATATGTAAATGTGAAACCTGCAGGATCCTCTAGCTTCTGAATAATAGAAAATATCCTAAGAATGACAGAAATCACTGCACAACCTAAGCAAATATTTACTAATAAAACCATAAGGCACTAAATCTTTATTGAGATTTCACTGTGTACATGAAATTACATTATTACTTAAATACATTATTTTTAGAAGCTATTTAAATGAGGTATACCTAAGTCCATCAGTAACAGCTAAGAAAAGCCTAGGATTATTTTCTTATTTCTGAGCAGTAGCAATGCTACCCATCATGGGCCAAAAACCTTCTATTAAAAACCCTGCTAATTTTTAAGTCTTCTCTCCCATCTGTTTACCTATCAGTCAGGCTGGAAATCCAGCATTCAGGTTCTCCGCTCAAAAATAAATTGCTTTATAGCAACTAATTTACATCCCTTCAACCACATTCTAAACAAAAGTAAGTCATATGGTACCTTTTTCCTAAAACATGGATCCTTTTGTATATCCAATGTCTTTTTCCTCCCTGAAAAAAGTATTTCTTCTGTTCATATACTCCTAGCATTGAACATCTAATACAGTTCTGTTCATTTGTCTTTAGTCAGGGTTCTTATCCTAAGATCAAGTAACTAAAGGACAGTCAGTCTCTCTAATTTCTGAAGGCTTACGATCAGACCCCTTTATCAAGTTTTAATTGCAATTTAAATAAAAACTACTGATGGTGATACACAAGACAATCTAGCTAGGCTTGTAAAGTTCAGAATGAACCAGCACAAAAAAAGTTGATAAAATTGTTTTGTAAACTGAAGAGACTATGTATTCAAATATACATTACCCTGCAACACTATTTTTAAAAGGCATCATTCACAGTATATCTACAATTTAGCAGCAAATCAATGTTTCAAGTGCTTCCTCTTCAGTTCTTACAATAAGCCTTATTCAGTCTTTTCTTTACTGGTGGCCTTTAGGGCTTAAAAGAAAAAACAAGCCTAAAAGTGCATTTTTATTATATTAAAAATGCTAGAATTTATCTAATTGGTTCCTTTGCTATCCGTAAACTTACAGCTCTACAGTTTTTCAAGTTACGCCAAGTTAAAAGGTGAAGCTTGCAAGCACAAAAGGGGTCAGAACCCAAGACTCATATCTTATTTCCAAGACAATACCTCCTGCAAAACTGCACCTGAAAAATGACCCAATGCTGTCTCTTTATGGGATCTATTATGCACTGTGTAAATAATAACCCAAGTTATTTAATTTAGGAGGCCTGACAAAATAACAATTTAAGAAGATACACTGCATCTTCATTCCAATTAGCAATGGTGGATTTCTCTATGCCATTACACTACCCGACATTTCCAAATGAGTAACTTACTTCAAATCACTCTTAACAGATATTTTTCCATTATATAATCGTCACTCTGAGTTACTTCAACCCAATTCATCCCCTGCAAGATGCTTCATCCAAGGTCTATGCACAATTCTTCAGTAAAGCATTTGACACCATCTCAACTGAGGAAGTGCGGTCTGGATGATTGG